>NW_009919658.1:0-39782 GCF_000696875.1 Nestor notabilis
CAGCGTGGCCCCGCGGAGCTGTCCCTTCAGCACCCCGGGCGGCTCTCGCCTGGGTTTCGCCCCGGCGAAGGGAGCGCAACGCAGGGAGCCTGGGGCGCAGGCTTCGTTTTATTCTAAGGAGTGCCAGTGCACCAAACAACTATCAAGGAGGGGTTTTTTTAAGGCAGGAGGGGTGCTCCCCTCAACTCTGCACAGCCCGCTTCAGAAAGTCCGTTTTTACACCTCTACCTGTTTTCTAATGCTGCAGAGAGCATCCACTGAAACCACAAGACTTGGACCCTCCTTTCCCACACATGCAGCCAATCTCAGACAATTCTGTCAGGCTTTGAATACACCAGCGGTTACATAAGGGACATTTTCTATTGCTCTGAAGTAATTCATTGGAACAAACTGGTCTGAGATTGATTAAATGACTAAGCAAATTTGAAGCAACGGATTAGTCACAAGACCTGTTTACTGCTCATGTACTACACAGTTATGCCATTTGAATACAAGCCCAGCTGCACAGCATTATTGTCTGTGGCCCACAGGCATGCCTGGTGGTCCCACCATGAGAAAAATCACAAGTTACAAATGAATCAGGAAAAGTGGGAGGTTAAAAACAACTGTCCCTGCTACTTCATCAGAAGCAAGTCCAGATAAACATCTTTCTCAATAACAACTACCCATGGACTAAAAACATGTGAAAAAGCAGTGATGTAACATACCTGAGCATTGCCAAAGCATATCAAAAGAAAACATCCATCTTTACTGCGGCTGTTGTAATGCAGTGGTACCTGCTGTCCTGAATGCCCTGTGTGCACATTCAACACTGTGTGTGTTGTTTACATGAGGGAAGTTAGGAAATTAGCCAGAAGTTCTCTGATCATTGGTTACTAACACACTGATTTTAGCAGTCACAGCATCATGACTGACATTTCTGAGCATATATTGCCCAGGATTCCATAGTTCACTTAATAAACCGTACTACTACATCAACATCTTACTATCATATGGAGGTTTCAATGGGGGTGAAAAAAAAAGTGTAGCTTGTAGGACATTGCTTTGTTGCTTCCTTAAATTCTTCTCTTGTATGTGAGCAAATAGCAATTTTTTTTTTTTTTTTTTGCTCCTGATAGTAACATTAAGATTTATTGATCATGCTGGGGGAAAAAAAAACCCCACGCCTCAATTTGTTTCTTCACAGGACGTCAAACCCTGACAGTGAAATATGCAGGTGGTGCATGGTGTCTGATGTGTGACCTGCCTGTCTTCATAACTATTGGAAAAATTATTAATTTTATGAGACATTTCTTTCCAATCAAGAGATTAATTTGAACCTTCAGAAAAAAAAACTTCTGATGGCTCCATAGTAGGCCCGGTATGTTGTACATAACGCATGCATCTGATAAATGAAGATCATCTTTTATTTAACATCCATAAAGCTAAGAAAAATGGACTCTATTTACATTTGGGACCTAGTTAGATAACAATGTTCAGGTTTCCAGATCTGCTCAGTTTTTTAAAATAGCAAAGAATAATGTGTTTTGTTTTGTTTTTTTTTTCAACATTAAGCTAGGACATTCATCTTAATACTGATACAGAAGGAGACTACAAGACTCAAAATGTCAAACTGATGCTTTAGAAAACAGCATTAAACTTTCAAGTTAGACATAAGCATAAAATCATATCAAAGTCTTTCTTTGCTTTTAAATGGATTTCTTTCACAGTGTAGCCCTTAATGTGTTAAAAACTGTATTCTAAGTCAACAGTTGCATACTGTTCTTCTGTTCACTAAGAGAGAAAATTGCAGTTTTTAGTTACAGAAGCAGACCCAGTTACAGCCTGATACCCTGGTCACCCTTCGAGTTTACCTAAAAACATGTATGCAGCTTTGGAGAAATGCATTGCTTTGGTATATTCTCTTGCAGAGACTGCATCTCATTCTGCCTTGGCACAGCTTCATGAAAAGAGGACAGAACTTGATTGAAAGTGCACCCTCTTCCTATAGGACCTTTATTCCAAATAGACTAGATAAGAGGGAGCAGAAAACCTAAAGACATGCTTGCTTCACACAACAAAAACCTTCAACAAAAGTCCAGCAAGAAAGCTATCACTGGCTTGGCTCCAGTGGTAGCTGGAACTCTTCTTGCATCAGCAAGAACATCTTGAGCTAGAACAGAACACCCCTGGTGCAGGGGCTCAGAATATGCAACACTCATTTTGCACCTATTTTTGCTGTTGTGCATTTTACAACAGAATAATCAGACAAAAAAGGCATGAACACCCCAGAAGTACCGAGTGTGAAAGAAACACAGGTTTTCTTTCTTTCTTTCTCCCAGAGGAGTAACTTAAGTCACTAAGTCACTGGGTCAGTCTCCCTTTCTCTGTTCTATGTGTCTGTTGTACCTTTGGCTGCAGTGTCTTCCTTCCCCCACAAAATCCCATCCCATAGATCGGTGATTTGGACTTTCTCCCAACCTGCAGGAACCATGGATCCAAAACCTACAAGCTGGGAAAGGCTCAGGTTTCCCCCTTCCTCAGCAGTGATCCAGCCCATAGTGTTCTGCTAATTCATATTAATTCTGTTAAATCAGTGAAAGTTGGATGTTAAGTCCTCCACCAAGAGAAACAAGAGCTCAGACTTAACAGTTTCCTTACCCTTTTAGAAGACAGACGGTCCCTTCCTCAAAATGGAGACTTCCTGGGTTGCTGTCCATGGATACAGTTGTATTTGCAACTATATTTCAGAAGCTCTGCCACCGTTTTAGAGTTAAAATAATTAAAATTATAAAGTTTTTAATTTAAAATATGCATACATTTAATATACAAAATTATACAAATTATACATTTAACTAACATAGAAAAATACATCTTGTTAACAAGATAAAATGTCAACATATCTTACATCATTTAAGTGAGAGTTACAAATCTGTGATAATCATCAAGTAGACTTTGTGACTTCATTACAATTCTGTATCCTCCCTAGTTACACTGAAAATTAATACATATGTACAGTTGATATTCATGTCAAATGTCTTAGAGTGGAAATCTTTGCTGAAAAGTTATCCAGAAGGTTTTAATGGAACAGATTCAAACAAGGGTGGCCTCTCTCACACTATTGAAGCTTGTCACTTAGCTGAGACCAGTTTGACACCTGGTGACAGGGTGGTCACGGGTCGGAGTTTAAACTTCTTGCATGTATTTACAAACACCCCTCTCTCCCCAGTCTAGCTGGTACATCTGATTAATAAGTGTCACACCATAACCCCGAGGCTTTTTTGTGAGTTCTTTGGCACCTCTTCAGATGGATACCAATCTGTGGCCCTAACAGCTGCTCTTCATGACTTCTGGTTACCATTCCACTGTTGGCTGTGCAGAAGGGTTAAATAGCTGCACAGTGCTAGAGCTCAACAGGCAAGATCTCTGTATGTTATTCAGCCCATACTACTCATTAATACCTCAGGGGGCTGGGAAATATCTTTGTTCCAGTCAAACAAATGTATGCAGCAAGTCTTTACTCCTTATTTGATTTACATGGTTTCTTTTTCCAAGTTCCAAACAAAAGACAGAAGTGTAATTTATAAACAAGCTATAAAAATCTGTTCCATGCTGGGTTTTGTCTTACATACTGCAAGCTATGTGATGACTTCCTTTAACTATTTACATATTCTTTAAAACTTGTTTATCATCATAGGGAGCGAAATAGAACACCACCACCGCTCTGATATTCAGGCCTTCGGGTTTTTTTCCCCTGTTTTTTAGCTGTATCAAGAAATTGCTTTTAATTCCTAAAAGATAAAATTAACTCATGAGTTAAAAGCTTATTCAGCTTTTCCTAAGATCTGCTTAGGACCATCAGTGAGTACATGAATTACCTCATAAAGGATCTTTTCCACAGGAGTTGTTTTCAACTTTTAACTACATTTTCCCTCTTTTTAAAAAAAGACTACAGTTCAGAGTGCAGAAATGCAGTTGTTTTGGCATCTGTTAGTGCACACTGCGCAGTAACCTCTCACACTGGAATTTACATTTGCATATTCATATTCCCATAGCAAAAGTCTATGTCACACAGAGAAACAATAGCGAAAAGAGATTGGCATAAATCTCCGAAGATCCCAACAACTCCCAATCAAGGCAGGTCTCCACAACTACTAATCTCTCTTTTCTCTGTTTATGTTATACATAAACAACATTAAAGAGAACATGATGCCTAAGTATCTCTCAAATCTAAGCATTCAAGCCAAGTAGCAGCAAGCATGAAATCTTGGTCCCAGGGAAGTCAGTGGAAATTTGCCAGTCACTTCAGTGGTACCAGCATTTCATCCACTACATTTAAACTTTCTCCCTCTTTTTTTTTCTCCTTGTTCAGCTTGACCTCCAACTTGCAGCTTTCCTCGTATGCATGGATCCCAGTGGTAGAACTGAAGTTAGCTATGTTTTTAATTCACGTCCTACATAAGAAACAGTATACTCTCTTTCCTAACATTTGTGCAGGGACAAAAATTCCTGACCATAATCCCATGGCTACTGATTTCTAATGCAAATATGTTTGGAGCCAAAGGCACAATATGTTTTAAAGGAATTCTGCTAAAGCAGGAAAGAGGTTTGAACAAGTTTCTGTAATCCTAAGGTCTGTTCCCCCTCTGCCTCCTTAAGGCACTAAAGGATTTCCAAAGGATTACTGACAAAACCCAGCATGCACATGTCCCTCCCTCCACCCCACAGCCACAGTAAATTCAAGTACTAAAGTCCTTCATCTGCAAGTGACAAATACAGGTAGATTTATGAAAAACAAGGCCACAAGGACAAACTTCATCCGTGCCTTAGCAGGAGGTTTATCCTGGGAATTCTGCTGAGTATGTGAAATACTTCCTGGCAATTGTATTATTCTGAACGTAACATGATTATCATGCCAGAGTCAATCATTGTACTTCCAGCATCTGCCATCCGTAGTGGTGTGAAGAATAGAATTCAGGATTTAAAGGCTGCACAAGGAACTGTGGAAATACTGTAAGACATACTCTCCATATCCTGCAATGCTTTATACAGTAGAGTATACATGTGTAAGTGAACTGTCAAGAAATCATATTTTCCATGTGACACTGCTCATTTTTCTGTGTATGGTGACAGAAGAAGATTGAATTTACTTACGCAGAACTTAGCAGGTTCTTAATTTTGACTGGAAGGAATTTGGTCAAAGCAACATTGTGCATATAAAGTAACCAGAACAAAGTGCCCAAATTCGCATTCTAAGAAAGTTTAACATGGAACAACGATACAAGTGAAGCATCTCCTGGCACGTTTACCATAGATAGCACATTAAACAAGTTAATTCTGTTAACACGACTTTTAGACAGCACTTTTTACCATAAGGCAACTAGAAAACAATAGCTAGGCTCTCTGTCTTAGCTAGCAGTCTCACATTAAAAATTTTACTGCTTTCTTACAATGCTTTGAGGTAAAGTTGGGATTTTAATTCCTGATCCTCAGCCACATGAAATGCACCCATTGGCCTACCAATTTAACTAATAAACAGAATTTTCCAATATCGGTGAGAAAATTTTCATATTAGGAGGTGGTAGAATTTAAAGGAGGTCGATGTGCTTCAAACTACAAAGAGTGGAGCGTGTTCTACATTCCTTATGCTAATCATTTTAAAATGAAACTAAAAGGTGCAATGCCTAAGGTGTTACAAAATGGACAGATTCATTATCAACAGTTATAATTTATGGTCAGATATTATGCATAAATACTAGGAAAGAGACATAATGTTTTAATTCAATACTTAATTCAAAAGTAAGAAATGGGGTTTAATTGCCTTAGTGTTGTGGAAATGATGTATATTTTCAGGTGGATAGTATGCAAATGCATAGAAAACTACACATATGTCATCGCTTTATTTTAAGAACTTGTAGTTAAGCTTCAAGAGTTACCATGCCAACATGTCATCTTGTTACTAATCATAATCTAGAAATGCACATTACATTAATCTGATCTGGGATTCCACAGTTTATTATCCTTCTGCCTCATTTCAAAGGCTATCTGGAATTACTGGGTGACTAAGGACTGTAAAGACAGTGCATTCTAGCATTTGGGTCAACATTTAAAGAAAAAAGAAAAGAGGAAATACAAGTAATAAACCAGCTACAAGTGATAAAACACCTGAAGGTGCATTACACTGTAAGGGATATTTTGAGAGAGAAGTACCCACAGCTACTCCTGTTCAGGTTCAACACGAGTATTGCCACTGACTTCAATGGTACTACGTGACTTTAGTTACAGAAGGAATGGATGTACCATATAATCCCTTATGCACAAATCTTGTGCTTGCACTTTCATCTCCCTGCCTTCACAGATGGGTACTCAGACATGAACAGTAGAGCTTATGGGTGCATAAATCTGTATTGTGCAGTGTGGATACAAAATGTGTTTGTATCACGTGTACCATTACCAACCAGTGTGCACAAACCCACCTATTTCAGGAAAAGCATGTATGCATGTGAATGCCTTAATCTGAAAGTTAAATTAAATGTGGCCTATTCATGCGATTAAAACAATCAATCTAGAGCATTGGGACACAGCGCTTTGATGTTCTAAGTGCCTCTCAGTGTGCATGAAGTGCATTCCTAATTCCTACTTACCCTTGTAAAAATGCAGTTGTCTCATTTCCTAAACAGTTTGTACCCTCAAGTACCACGTCCTCAGAAATACTAAACATCCTAAATCAGATCAAAGACTCTTTCAGGAATGCTTAAAGCCATATGAGGCTGAAGATATTACATGCCCACACTCATAAACCCATGAAGACTGAGATCTGTGCTTAACTAGGTAATTTCTTTAAAATGCTGAGATCCCAAGAAAAGAAAACAATGAAAACTCAAACCACACATTGGGTTGGCCCACACGGCCAGCTTCTACTGCAGGAGGTGGCTAAAATGTGACAGATGGTAACTCAAGGTAACTTCCTGTTTTTTCCCATAATGAAGCAGCTGCAGTCACCAGCAGGTCCAAGCACCTTTCATCATTCCTTCAGAGCAGTACTGCTTCTTCTTTGTGACTGATACATTCTTCCCTGGATAAGAGGAGGGGGAAACAAGGAAGGAAAATAAAAAGACAAAAGCATAAGTTTTTTGATTTTCACAATTTAAGGAATCATTTGTTATTCATTCAAGGTCTAAATAAAGCATTTAGGAAGCAGTGTGCCTAGGTGCTACCATACCAACATAACTTAATGGCAGTGTTAAGAGAACACATTGTAGAAACTGAACTGTTCAAAACACATTGAGACATTCTCTCATGATTTATGGATTTTAAGATGAAAAGCACAGCCCATATTTTTCCCTTTTGGAAACTACCCTACTCCTTCTTGTAAACAGTTCACTGCCATTTGTTTATCAATATGGGATTAAACATTCCCTGCCGTCTTCCCAACACCAATTCATAATCCACTTGGCAGGGATCTGCAGAAGTGGTCTCATAGATAAAGTTCATCCCGGGGATGACAGCCATCAACCTTCCAAGTAAGTCCTACTTCTATGCCTCTTTTGAGAGCAATATTCATCATTTAAATTCTCCTCAGATATCAGATATTCAGTTTCAAAGCCTGCAAAATATTATATCTGACTTGCCAATTTCCATTGAGACTGTCATTATTACTATTAAATATCACCAGTGATGCACTACCTGCATACTTAATGATTACTAAAACTTGGTGTCTACTGGAGGAACATACATCTTGGTACATCAGGAGTATAGGAAATGATACCAACATACATAATTTACAAAATGGTATATTGTAATTATTATAGTAATAATGGTCTGGTGATAGTAATGAACTGTCATTACTAAAACATGTCCCATTCACAGCATGCCACCCCAGGAAAATTAAAAACTGGAAAAAAAGAGAGTCTTTATGGCTTGTTCTGTAGGATGGAAAGGTTTCTCCAAGCGTGAAGAACAGAACTGAAAAAAAAATCCTGCAGTTAAGCAGAGTAATAAAGGAGAGGCCATTATTTTTGAAGCAGCTAGATGGGACATTGTAGGACACAAAACCAGTGAGGTATGCAAAAGTCAGTAACTGAGCTAGGAGAGGGCCAGTTGCACAAGAGCACATCTAGGAGCTCTAGTGATGAGAGGAATTCAGCACTCTTGCACACTCCCTACTTCAGATTTCCATCTTGAATCGGAAGGTGGCAAATGTTCAGACTTCCTTCTGATTCAAAGAAGCACCAAAAGCTTTCTGCAGCCTTCTTAAGACATTGTACATTATCTCTGACTCTGCTGCAGGTGAATCCAAACAAAACCATTATTGGAATTTCTTCTCTTTCCATGGTCCAACAGAGCTCCAGGCTGTACTGCAGACAAAGTCCATTGCAGTCCATTCATGTGTCCAGGCAAACAAAGGGAACCCTACTAGAATCCACACACATCATCATCTTCTTTGATTAAAGTCTTTGTGGTCTAAGTGCAATCAAAATAAGACCCAACCGAATCCACTTATAGTCTTTGTTATTTACATCTCCCAAGGATTTTTCAGGACTGTAGGCGCTTTGTAATTGATATTACAGAAAAAAATACTGACTTGGTAACAGCAGAGCTGGTCTTGTATTCTGCGATGGTCTGAAATACATCCCAATCTCTCCCGTTCCACTTATATGACTGGAAAAACGTCTCTCCTCTGTGATCCCATCACTGTACATAACAGCTGAGGAGGATCAGAAGGATGAGTCCCTAGGTCCTCCTAAAACAGCCTTATTTTAGAAGACAGAGAGGTTGTAATTTTAGTCCTTCAATTGCTTGCTCAGGAGCTACCCATTGTTGCCAGTTGTCAGTTTACTGACTTGTTCAAAGGGAAAAAATGTCCCTAAACTACCAGGTGTGAAAACTGGTGTGGCCAGAATGGTGGAAATCTGACTCAAACCTCATTCTTTCGGTGATCATATATTTTTTTGCACTTCAATGATCACATGTTTTGTTATCCACCAATTTAAATTTAAACCAAGTTCTCCAGTTTTCTGAAGTCAGGGATAAAGAATATTTGCCAAACATGCACTGCTAGACTAGGCAGCATTTACAAATGTAAAAGTCATAATTTGCATAATATTTACTTCCATTTTTATTACTTTTTTCTTTAAATGCTAGCTTCCAATTATAATTATTTTCTTATTTTTGTCAGACTTTTTGCTTTCTCTTTCTTTTCATCCTCTTTTGTCCTTTCTCCTTCCTGTGTGACATTATTTATCACCCTTTATTCTCTGCTCCAAGTCCTTTCAAGTCCTTGTGCTCCTTCCAGTCTTATTTCCCTGACACATTTATACTTCACCCTTCTCTTATTCTTTTTCTTCATGCCACTTATCTAACTAAGCAGTATGGCAACATAAACCACTACTGAATTGTTTTTTAATTACTCAATCAGGGAGGAAGTCTGTGTTGTGAAATGCTTGAGGAAAATAGAAAAAGGTTTTCATGATGTGACTTTACCAAAGAAAACTATCAACCAGGCATTTCTACTGTTTAAGCACAAAGATGCAGTTTCCAACTGTATATCACAGTGATTAAAACCCAGCTGAGTCTTCATTAATAGTGGACCTAAGAGTTTCCGGATGGGTATTTCTAGTGCTCAGAATTTTGCTGGCCTCCCATTCTTTGTTAGGGCTAAAGCACATGCTTGAGCAATGATGCAGAGGCTGGGCTCATGTTCCTTCACGTCATGAGCAAAATCAATTTCAGCCACCAACACAAAGAACTGCAAATGCAGAAGGTCACTAAACAAAACTGATTTATTCGTGACATTGGAGCCTTAAAGGGAAACTTGCAACACAGAATTGATAAGACTGTGCGCTGCTTTCTAACTCAGGACTGAATTATTCCGAACGTAAGAAAGATCAACAATCCATTTTCATGCACTCACTTGATGTTCTCCAATCTTTTACCACCTATGTGAGCTGCCAGCATTTGTTTGTTCTAGCTGCTCCCAGTCCTCATATATACTTGTTCATCATGTGCCAAGTATCAGGAAACCATAAGATCATAGGAAGTGACCTCAGAAGGTCATTTAGATCAACCTACTCAAAGCAGAAGTCAGACAGACCAATTTGCTCAGGGTTTACTTAGTGAAATCTTGAAAAACTCCTGGATGGAGAATGCACAACTTCCCTGGGCAGCCTGTCCACTGCTGGGCTGTCCTCATGAGAGAAAAGCTTTTCCTATATGCAGTCTGAACCTCTCATTTTAACTCATGCTCACTGTGTCTTATCCTCTCACCATACACCACTGTGAAGAACCCAGCTCCGTCTTCCCAATTACTTGCTCAGGAAGGCTGTTGTAAAGTCCCTCCAAAACTGGCTCTTCTCCAGGTTGAACCAGCATAGATCCATTGGCCTCTCCTCACACAGCAAGTGGTCTACTCCCTCAAGTATCTAAACTAACATTTTAAGGAAGCTCAGAGAGCACCAGTACTGCTCAGCCAAGGCCATTGCTATTCTCTGGCCAGTTCAGCTTGTTCAGAGACAGGCGATACAAAGAATACTGTGATCAAAATAGTGCTGACTGCTCTGCACAAACTCATCCACCTCAGCTCATACCAGTGGAACAGAACTAGTGCTGACCAACCACACCTCCTCCTACAGCTGCAGGACTGTACACACATTTCTAAAATCTCGATGGCATCTTCAGAGAGCCCCTGTTCTCTTTTTTAATTAATCATAACATTATATAGATTTGGAAAATACTTTTTAGGTCATTGAGTCAAACTATAATGAATGCATGTACTAGTTTTAAGTTAAATATTTCTCTCCACTGAGAAGATAAAGATAGAAAAAGCACGATGCTGTTTTATTCTTGTCATCTGAAAGAAGAGATGAAATATGGTGATACAACTGTAAACCCGTATCAAAATAATATCTGCTAACTTTCTAAGTATTTGAGGTAGGTGTAGGTGGTGGACTACCATGCAGTTCCAACTGCTTCAGTTTGGCTTCTGAATATACCAGTCAACGCACACTGGGAACATTTCCTCAGTATATGACACACAGCATCAAAGATCTGAAGTCACCGGTACACGGTGGGTGCTCTGTACCTCAGCCCTGATATGCAGAGTGGGTACACTGTATTTCCATTGGTTTGTGTCACTAGAGGTATTCAAAATGAAGAAAGTTCAAAATTCAAGGAATTAATAAAATTTATTTATGCCAGGCAAGGAAACACATATTTTTGCTATTGTTAAAAAATATTTGAAGAAGGTACAATGCAACACCTGGAAAGAGTTTCTGTTGTAAAATATAAATGACTGCTGTGTCTCTGCCCTTGGCAAGGGTCACATATTATCTTTTCTTTAGCATCACTGAAGGGCCGCTGGCTTCTACAACTATTGTGCAGCTACAGTAGCACAAATGAGAGAAAATGCCAGGCATGAAGGCTTGTACTGTTCCTTAATATTTGAAAATGAAGTTGCAAATACTTAACTTGGTCTAACTGATAGAATCATGGGCAGCCAGTCATTTTATAATTTCTATTAATTACAGCAAATCAATGTGTCTGTAGCACACACACTTTAATAGAAAATTATCTACCATCAATTATTTGTGTGTGGTTTATAACACTTTATTTTAAAACATAAACAGCTTTATTTAGAAAAAATTTAATTACCTGCAAAGTGAAAAACTGTCAAAAAAAAAAAAAAAAAGAGAAAGGTGGTTACAGGAAAGGAAATGTTGTAAAGCTGCATTTTGACATAATACATATGGGATCCCTCAGTGTTTGGTAAAGAAATGCTGTATGACAAAGAGTGTACTTGATTCTTGTGTGTGAAAAAAAGAAAATCAAATAGTATCCATTGTAGTCTTCTCATTCAGAAATTGCTGCTTATACAGTTCATTTCTAATTGATGGATTCACATTGGAGCTCAAGAGGTGTGAATCTCATTAAAAGCTGAAGGAAGACATATTGATCCCAGTTATAACCAAAGGCCAAGAGCTTGCCTATATCCCATGGGAAAGTAAAAGCTACACCAATTGCATCCCAGGGAAAAAAACCCCAACTAACCAACCATGGATGCTAAAAACCAAAAATAAATTATATTCTCTTCTGTTATAAAATTAAGTAGTATTATTCTATATTTTTGTGTTTCATAAAGGTATTAAATACTATATATTTTTACATTTATAGAACTGATTCAACATTGTTGCTCTGCCTTTAGGCCAGTTTCTCTCTTATGAAATGGTGTAACTCTGATACAATGAATTCATGCAGAGATGAATGAGGATTGTCTCAATTGTACTCTGTGCAAAGTACATTAGTTTCCTGAACAGCTGAATATGCCCAATATACAACATACAAGCAGTGCTGCTATTCATTGTTACAGAACTCTTCAGAAAAATTCCACACACACACTCCTTTTCACACTGCTTGGAACAATTTAAGAGTCACAATTAGGGTTGGGTAACCACAGCAAATTTGCAGGAGCTGCAAATGCGAATCTTACAAATGTGCATGGTCAGTTGAATTCACTAACAATTCTGGAAGTTAATTTCTTTTAATAATGACCTATAAATTTATATAGGAATAATATATTTGCTTTCAAAAAATGTCTTCTAGAATTGCCTTGCAATCGTTGCAGCTTTGAGATGCGAATGCTTACAGAAGAATCCCGATGTCTAACCTCCTGCTCATCATATATTCCACAACTTTGTAGGCCGGCAGCAGGAACATGCACGTTTACAAGATCAATTGCTAACCCAAAATCTTGAAAACACAGCCAAAGCCAGCCAGCTTGCCAAGAAACTTAGGATGAAACACATTGATATGAAGCAGTCCAACAATTTAAAATGACAAACTAGGAAACCTCAAAGTCTGATCACAGATTGTTGAGAACACACACAGAGAAATATTCCAACTGGAATACTTATTTTTTTTGTCACAGTGTTCACCCACTGCTAGTCCTAATTGAAGAGTGGTCCTATTCCAATTTTAAATAAAAAACAATTAAAACACCCTTGCATTCAAAGCATCTTCCACAGCATCCTGTTTACTTTGCTGATTCAACTTTCCTGTACAGATACAACCTCATTTAGATACCCCAGGGCTTTTAGTAGCCTTGAAAAATCTAACAGCACTTGTTAAATATAGGCTTTTTTTTGTGCTAAGGTAAAGTGAGGACAGGAAGTCAGTGTTATTTACATCTCTTCCATTAAGACAGTTGTAATGGATTTAAAGGCTAAATTAAATGAGTTAACTTCACACTGTAGAGACCATAACATCATGACATGTGCAAATATGATGGCACAGTGATACCTTCTAAACAGTGGGCATATTGGTTTTGAGAAACATCTCCAAACAATAGTGTAACTGAGTATGATGCAAAAGCAAATTCCAGATGTATTATCTTGTCAATTAAAAGACAGAGACGATCCCTATCATGTGCATATTTCACCAAAGTTAGTTAAAGAAGTGAGCATTATCGAACAATAACAGACAGTAGCAACAATAATAAGACATTAGCAACAACCACAAAAACACTTTACATCTAATATACTCTACTATGTGCCTTAGCATCATGATACATTCAGTTACAACTGGAACTTCCAGTGCTAAATACGCAATAGCCTGGTTGACCCACAACAGTCCCACAGGCCCTCACTCCCACCATATGCAATAGAAGTGCATTCAGCTTGGTTATTTCCAGATCTTTTGCTGGGCCACTCCTTTCCCTGACAGTTTCTCAGAGAGGCATCATTAACACAGAAATCTTAATGACAAGTTTCTACAGGTAATGTGTAATACCAGTGTCCCAGGCCAGCTGTAGAACATGATTGGAACAGGTACATTTGTAGTAGGTAACAGCCACGAATCTTGCAAAAACATGCTTTGTTTGCTGAGCTGGGTTCAACCTCCTTGCAGCAAGGCATCACAAACTGGTCAACAGACTATGAGGGGAAAGGCTGTGATTCAGAGCAACACTCTGTTCTGTGGGCAATGCTGCGGAAGCCAAGGAGGTAAGTACAACCATGAAAGTCTGAAAGACTTGCTGGGATTGAAGACCCCTAATTGTGAGTAGGACAACATAAGGTCCTTGGAAGTAGAGGCCATTTGAGCCCTTCAGTCTCTGGGTCATGATACCTCTTTACCAGATGATCTTCCCTGGCAATCTGTTTCACATCTGCATGGGTAGAGCCTGCCCCAGAAGACCAAGGGTTGCATTCATCTAAGCCATAGCAACCTTTGGACCAGAGGAGTTTTGTCTTGGGGACAGCAGTGGTGCCTGCAAGTGCAGACCTGCCCATTGTCCTTCAGGAACATTAATGGTTTGAAAGGCACTACAATGTCCTAGGGAAAACCATTCATTTAAATTATTTGACTTAGGGGGAGTCACAGGGTTTTTTTTTTTTCTAAAGTCAAGGTCATTAAGAATGGCTCACTCAGCACCAGACAAGATTTTATGACTCACAGGAGACTGGGAAAATCAGCAGCAGCACTGTGTATTTAGAGCATAATGTTTAGTCACCAAAGATGCTTTCAGAGTTATTGCCTCTTCCTTAGACACATTTTTTAATTGCTGTAACAGAGCTGCAGCAATAACAAAGAAATATCTTCCCCTAAAATGCACAGTCATACAGGTAACTGACCGGCAGGTTTGCCTTGCTGCTGTCAGCCTAAGAAAAATGGGAAAGCGAATTCGCATTTCAGCAAAGCATTTTTTCATCCCACTAACCCTCCCACCACTCAGGGAAAACGATGTATGCACATCCAGAACAGATTAAGTAGCACCTGGGGAAGAGGATTTCCAGATGCTTTGCACCCCATAGCAAAAGCTTAGGAAGACAGGAGTACACATATATTTAAGATTTTCTGGTTTGCTTTCCTTTCCTTGCTTGGTCTTTGCAAAGGCCTGGTACAAAACAGAATAACTGCTAGAGCAGGTTGGATTCTTTTTAATGTAGCAATCAAAGCAGTATCATTACAAGCCTATAAGCAAATAGTAGGCTTTTTGTGGTTACATCCTCATCCTGTTCCCCAGTCAACCTACAGGAGATTTGTGTGTCAGCCTGCACAGCCTTGTCTGGCAGAGACAGCAGATGCACAACCGTGGTCGCAGGCGCACTGAGGTGATGGTACCTTTGAACACCCCAAGCAGAGCCAGAAGGTCCACTCATCACCCAGAAAGCAACAGTGACTTTTGCCCAGAGGCAGCAATCTAAACACTGCAGAGCTTAGTAACTGCAACACATCGTTACTGCAATGTATTTTAGTGCTCTACCAACAGTAAAAGTCTAATCTAACTACTTGAAAATTATTAATAAAAGAAAAACATTTGCTATTCCCGTCTATATTTACAGAGGCAAAGCAAGTTTCCCTGGTTCAGCTTTACCCCTGTGGTGGAGGATTCAGCATACAGCATATGACCTACATAGCAGGAAGGCAAACTTTGTTACAATCCTGTCCCCCTGAGCACTGAAAAATTTGGAAATCAGACAAGATGAATGCAGTGGCCCAGATTCTCTCAGTCATTTGGGCAATTTTGCATTGCATCATCAGTCCTAATTCACCCTCCAGGGGCCACAGTCATGACAGGGAGCTGAAAGGCCAGTGGTATTATCATCTCCCTGCCCTATGGCTAGAAAAAGTGAGCACATGCTCAACCTTCCAGGGACCCCAGCTGCCGAAATGACGCTCTGTAACTAGTGTCCTGTAGGTTGTAAGTATAAATTACAGTAACTTTTAGGCTGCTAAAAGCTACATTGGGAGTATCTGTATTGAATTTTAAGTGCATGTTTGGGGCATATGTGCGCCCAGAAAATTCCCTGGTCCACGCTGTTTGACTTAATACCTCTACTTAGGCACAGACCTCAAGGTCAATCATAAAGCAAGTATGGGAAAAAGCACAGGGTACCAACATGTATTTCATCTACCTTCACAGTACCATCATATTAGTCACTACACCAGTCAAGAACCTTCCCAGAATAACTGTCCTCCAATACCATTAAGACAACTGGGATTTGTAGGCCATCTGACTACATGCAAACTAATGCTATGTGAAGATCTGCAGCTGACTTGCATCCCAACTACAGCTATACTAGGATGGTGTAAGTATCTCTTTGCTCTCTCTTCTGCCTCATTGATCTTTGCACACATTATATTTAAAACAAGGGGATGCAGGACCTCCAGGATCAGGTATATGCATGGGGTTATTAAACTGGTCAGAAACATTCTGAACAGAACACTTGATTTTGATGATGGTGCAGAAACCATGCCTAATTTCCTGCTAGTTCCTCTTCCCTGTTCTTCAACAGGACTCCTGACAGGTTGACAGAGAGTGGGAGTTTGGAAGAAGTTATTGCTCCAGGATTGTCTCAGAGACTGCAGAGCTCCTAAGATGCTGGCTCCTCTACAGATCTCATTAGGCAGGATGCCAAAAAACTCAGAGCAGAGTATCCCTGCTCATAAACTCCAAGGCTGCCAGCTCTCTGTTAGCCCACCAGGCAGGAAGAAGAGTCTGAAAGCTCTGGAAATGTGCAATTCCTTGGCATCCCTGGCAGCCAGAAGATCCATAATTCCTTGAGCTGGAGATCCCAGTGCTTTTGATGCCTCCAGTTCTAGGTGTTATTAAATTTGGACTACATGATCACTGTAGGTCCCTTCCAACTGAAAACATTCTATTTTAGTGTAGTCTAGTCTAGTCTACTCTACTCTGGTCTGGTCTGATCTATTCTATTCTTTTCTATTCTGTTCTGTTCCTTAAGAATTGAAAAAATACTCCTTTTCATTTCAAATCAGAATAAAATCAAATTAAACTAATCTATCAACATCCTTTGCAAAATGCAATGATCTGTTTTCATGCTGCTCCACTGAAATAATAGGCTGTTATGGCTGCTGTACAATACGTCTTGTGGTCCCATTCCCTAAGCATACAGATTGTGCCATTACTCAGCAGATTAAGCTTTCATAACATTCATTGCTTCCTCACCCTTCCTCTTTATCCCAGGTATCCTGCCCTCCCAATTTTATTTTCAAAACCAAGCCCTTTAGGGAATAATGTTTTGTGGGGTTTCCCTCTTTAAACATATCTATACAGCCATACAACTCCAGAGAAAGCAAGTAGAAAGCAACAAAACTTAAAAAGACATTAATTTTGTATCTTCATGTTGGCTAAGTTGGACAGGATTTATTTGTCTGAAACTCCTGTTATCACAAAGCTCTATATGCAGGTCAGCAGGCTTATGTAATGGTGATGCATCTGGCTCTCTGTCCCAAATAACTAAGACAGAATATTCTGTGACTGCTACATAACCTTGTGTGTTATTCATCAAAGGTTCATATCTGTCTTTTTTCCTATTAAAGGAGACCCACTGAAATCTCAACCTTCAGTTTTCCAAAGACTGGTAACTATTACATGTTCTCAGCCTGGTGCTTACAGTTAGACACAGCAGTTATTTTCATGAGGATTTTTTCCTTTTCTTTAATTTACTAGTGCCCATTCATTCAAATTCAGTTTTGTTTCTGGGAAAAGAAGATTTTGAGTTAATTCATGCTAGCTGTGCTTTCATTTACTGGTTTACGTTCAGATGTTTGTTAACTTGTGAGTGTACTCCATCACATTTTGTTACTGCCGCTTCCTGCTCTGCCTTTTCCTTTGACCTTTTCCATTTCATCACACATCCACTAGCCACCCCTGTGATGGACATGACAATGGTAGGGACTTAATACATATCCACAGGACACAGCATGGAGGAGACTCTATCCAGGCCTGCATGCTGTAAGAATCTACTCTCCGTTAAAACTAGGTCAAGGAAGTGTGAAGGGAAGGTGACACAAGCCAACAGCAGGTGCCCAGCTCTCCTGCTGGTAGTAAGTATGCATAGATCCATGGCATGTATTTATACTTGAGAACAACAGATTTGACCTATTACAGTAGGCACGACGATGTGTTTTATTCAAGTATCAAATACATATAAACATCTATTTCAATCCCAGTTCTAGATCAAAAAGGTAATTCTAACATAACTACAGCCTCCAGGTAATGCGGAAATGAAATAACTAATTTTCTATAGATGTTCTAATGTGGTTAAATGCAAGGTGATGTAGTAGGAACAAGGTGTGCTGCCCATGCCTGCAGAATGGTGGACCACGTCCAGAACAGCATCAAAGACAGATCAGAGGCTGTTCTAGTGCACAAGTCAGCATGACCAACAAGCAAAAACCAAAAAGGCCAAACAGTACTTGGAATGTAAACTAGCAGGGTGATTGACAGACTAGCCTTTGACACCTCTCAGGGGCACCTATACTGAGTAACATATGTGAAGGAGGATTTCCTTAGCATTGCTCCTGACTTTGAGACTTTTCAGAATGAACTGTCTATTCTGTAAGTATGGCTTTCACATCTTTTGGGTTTTTGCATTTGATTCCGTTTTTACCACAAGTTAAAGTATTGACATTAGGCCAGGACAATAATTCAATACCAAGTTTACCAAAACCAATGATTTAATCTGCAGAAGTGTAGTTCTAAAACTGTCTAAATTCACTTCTGTAGTAACATCCAGAGCATGGCCTGTTAAGTTCATCTGCAGAGCAGGCTCATCCACTGAGCAATTTTATGCTCAGTTAATATATGCAGTGCTATACTAAGCCCAGTTAATCAACACTACCTATTCTGAAAGCAGGGGGAAAATTCTGTATGTCTGTCACACTCCATCAGCTTTCCCCACTTACTTTCAGCAATTAGTTTCAAAGACTTCCTGACTGGATTTACATAAAATACGTCCTTCCCTCCTACCCCTTTTTAATGCATTAAACAATAATTTTATAAGGATTTCTCGGAGATCACTGTGTTTCAAGCACACAGTCCCAGGAACTTCTGAGGGCAGCAATTTCCTGGATCACTTCATCACCTTCAATAGACTCACACACCTGTGGAGCAAAAATGTTATTTACTGTGAGAGATCTTCTGGGTCTGTCTTCAGGGAGAAGGCTATGGATGCAGATAACCTCTGCATTTTTAGGCTCTGCTTAGAACAGGCAGATGAGAAAAGAACAGCTATCAGTGGACATAAAGCTGCAGTTGAAAGATCAGCAAGACTCACTGGAAAACCTCTGGAAGAGGGAATTTCAATCATTTGCAAGAGGAGAAGCCAGTGGAATGATCTGTCTGGATAAGATCTGCAGGGTGTGCTTCTCATGGTCAAAATGTTTGGTTACTAGGGTGTTTTAGCCAGGACTTCTGCTGGCATAACTTCATGAGCTAGCTCAGTTCTAGCTGATGGCTTAAGCAGGTGGTGATGTATTTGTGGCTTTCAGTTAACGACTTGGTGTGGCATACCCTCCTTACACAGATTTGCTCAAGAGTGTTGGAATGGGAACAGTGCATTCAGGAGACATTTATAAGATGAAGCCCAAAGTACTAGGGCACAACAGTTCTGTTGGCAACAAGCTACTGCAAACAGTTGCATAAGCTGAAGAAAAGCAAGAGCAATAGTTCCAAGAGTCTGCTTGTAGCATTATATTTACAGCTTTTCCCTGACTGTGCATATATTAAGCAATGGCAAACTTGTAGTGAGTGGAAGGAACAATCTGGCTATTTATAAGGCAGTTAACCTTTAGAAATGACCTTTGTTTTAACATTAAACCAGTCTGCTTCATGTTCAAAGGACCAGCATTTACTTCACTTGGAAAAATGAGAAAATATTCCATAGCTATCTGTGAAAATAGCCAGAAAGAAGATTTCACCCTTGCACTCTGAAAGAACTTGGCTGATACAGACTGTATAAAGAGGGAGCCATTGCAACCCTGACTGCAACAAAGCACAGGCAGTGGCAGAGTGGAGCAACTCCAGAGCATGTGCCAGGCTGGGGGAGAAAAAGATTTTCTAACAATGTTTTTCTGACACAATGACTTTTCACTGCAGACTATTTCCATTGATTCTCTTCTAATCAAGACAAACATACCATACCTATCTTTGTTCAGAAGTTACCTGCCAGTATCACCTAACACCTGGACTCCTCAGTCATACCATTTATCTATTATTAAACTGGGACCAAAACACTAGAAACAATGGTTGGCGTGACACCATTTTTCTTTTCCTTCTTTCATTGACCTTCAGTGTTTTCTTGTTTCCAGGGAAACACACAAAACTCATGTAAGAAAATCCCTGTCATAATTGAGAAAAAGATTTTTTATTTTTAGATTTGGTTAACCCATCCATCAAGAAAAGGAAATGAAATCAAATGAAATGGAGAACTGCAATAACACTGCCACAGGATAAATACCACATTGTCATTGACTACGTCTGTGGAAACAATCCACTGAAAGTACAAGGCACTGTTGTGGTCTGGACTATGGAGCTCCTGGGCTTATTTACTCAGGTTGCTTTTATCTAGCAAGTGATTTCATAAAAACATTTCAAACATATTATGAATACTATACGCCCATGATGATTTCTTTAATTTGCTTGCCTCATTCTGATAAAAATCATAGGAGTCAGAACCTGCTTTACCTTCACTTTCAAAGACAAAAAAAAAGCAAAACCATGAAGCATCCGCTGGTTTGCTCCAGGGAGTACATATCATAGTCCCAAATTGCATCTTAATACCATGAATTATTCAAAATTGCAGGAGGTAACAACAAACATTTTGTTAGGTGTAATGATACAGCTTAAACATGAAAAACTGTAGAAGCAGCATAATTAACAACTAGAAAATTAGAGTTCAATTAAATAGCAATTCCGCTGTTCCTTATGCATTTCATGGGTTCATGCCACTAAGACCCGTCTTAAGCAGTGAAGAACTGTTCTAGCCCCAGGAGATTCCCTCTTGCTCAGTGGAAAGAAAAGCCCAGAGGTTTGTAAGGAGACCAACTACAACCAGTCCTACTTCACCTCAGCAAACAGGAGAGAAGAGACAAGTCTCCATCTGCTTCCAGTCTGCTTGTTCTCCTTGCAAGTATCTGGGGAGGAACTTGGGGCTGGCCATACTCTTCTCCCTCCAGCACATTTGTCCAGTACAATCTTGCCCCAGCTAACTAGGTTTTGCTACATTATACAACATCACCACCAGTAATTCAAGCCCTATTTTCTACATGTGAAAAATGAGGTCTGGATTATAAGCAGCACATTCAGCAAAGCATGAGGGATACTCCATGGAATTAATCAGTACCTCTTCTACGCTGCTGTCTGACTCAGTGTAATGTAAGTGGTAATGGCATATATAGAAGAAAAGAAAAAATTAAAATCCACCACAGGAATATAGATCATTGGAAGTGAAGCTTAATATTTTCATGATCTGTATTGTTCACACAGCAATTGTACAAAGAGAGACTGCTCAGAAAAGAAAGTAAAAGGGAAAACTTCACATTTCCAGAAAACTAGTGAAGATCAGTCATTCAGATCCCCTGCTTCTATTATCTCATAAATTATATCACAAAATATAATTTAGGAAGTCTAAGAAGCCATGGCACATGTCTTGTTAGAAAAGTTGCACTGTTTATGAGAAGAAAGTTCAACTCAGAAAGAGGAAAAATTTAAATATAAATTCCTGATAACAGATGACCTTTTGACTGAAGGCCTCAGGTTGGAAGAGATAAAGCATCTAACGTATTGCCAGCTATACCTCCTTCATTTCCCATTTGTATTTTGTATCTCCCCAGGTAATCATTATGTAGCAATACAGAAAAGACAATTCAAATCTTCTTTACACCCGGATGGCATTTTATTCTATGTGAAATGAAATAAGGGACGTTGGCAAGTTCACAGGATAAAATAGACTTTCACTGAAAGCATGAACTGATTTTTATATAAAATGGTTCATTCACTCTTATTTCTTTCCACCCTTCCTCACTTCATTCTAAATAGCTTTTCATATGATGTCTTTGGAAGATTCATCAACATCACAGGGATGAACCAGTTCAATTGGTGTGCTCCTCCAATAAGAGCAGCTTCACAGACCACAACCTCCTCCATGGCTCACATTTGTGCACAGGCAGCTGTGAGGAAGAGAATGACTGTGCTTTCTCTCCATTCAAACCCTAAGCCAGTATTTAACTTGCAGTACCAGACACCAGAGACAAAGGTCAGCTTTCTAAGTCATTTTTAGCCAAACAAAGTGGAGGGAGATTGTCACGGCTGATTACCTAGATGTTCTGTATGCCATACCTTTGCTGGAACATACAAAGCTGCTGAGGCTTATGTGGCTGATTATCCTGCAAATTCCATAGACTTGAGCCTGAGAAAGGGCACCAAGCTCATAAAGAATGACACGAGACAGCTCCCAGGTACACTTACTTCATGAACATTTCTTATGGAGGCATTAAGTTTTCCTTCCTCACTTCAAAATATGTAAACCAGTGTCTTGTGGAAGCAAAGGGAAATACACACGGAAATTCGTCCAAACTTCCTCCATCATTGCCCTAGGGATTTAAGCACAGAGCTGGGCATTTAGTTACCCATATGATTTTGGTGCCCAGCTGCCCTGGGTATATGGGCCATGCCTATCCTCTTATCAGTATAGCCTAAACCTTGAAACGTGCTCAGCAGTGCTTTGCCTGTGGCTGTATTTTCAGAACACTAATACACAGAAGAGGCTCCCCTATATTCAATATATCTGCCTCATCTCTGACAGGAAGAAGAAGAAGAATGTGGATACCTTGCTTATCCTGCAAATCCTTGATTACAGAAGGAATAACCAATATGAATAAGAGCTTCACAGGGGCAGAGCATGTTTTATCAGCAGAGACTACACAGTGTGAACTACTGGGAGAAAATTAATTTCAGTGAGGCTGATTAATTTCAGCCTGCTCAAACAATGGCCACCTTGAGATGCCTGGGTGGGTGTTAGCTGCAAGAGTTAAGTGGTCTTCGTCTCTCCTACCGACAGCACCAGAAATTGTGAATTGAAACAAATACCAATGTGAGCAAATCACAGACACCCAACTGTTCCCTGTGTCCCACCAATGAGGGGGAAGCACCTTTTCTTTAAAGTTCTCTCCTGTCTAATTACATCACAAAATTAGAATAGTATATTCCAATTTACTAAGTTACTTCTGTCGAGGATTCAAAACCAGCAACTGCTGTTTCATCAGCTGCTCTGCAGCCCTGTGAAACAGCATAACAACCAGCTAATGCAAAAGCCATTACTAGCCTGTGACCTGGAGGAGGGAGTGGGTTGAAGTTTGTATCTGGCAGTTGCATACTATATCTTCTACCCTTTCCCTTTTCTCAAGAGGAAAGCTCATTTCACAGCCAAACTTTTTAGTTGGTTCTTGAGCACAAACAAAACCAGTTTTATGCTGGCAAGGAGTGAAGGAAAGCAACACGAATGGAATTGTTGATGCAGAATCTTTCTTTCCCTTTCCCCCCCTGCAGAAAGCTGCCAGGACAGCAGCAGCCTCTTGAAGGGAGTGGGCTGACAGTCTCAACAAAGCAAGTCACAAAACTGAACTGGCTTTTCAGAGCTGGACAAAAAGGAAAAGAGCTGGGACCCTTCTAAAGCAATGAGA
Organism: Nestor notabilis; assembly: GCF_000696875.1. Classification (NCBI taxonomy): domain Eukaryota; kingdom Metazoa; phylum Chordata; class Aves; order Psittaciformes; family Psittacidae; genus Nestor; species Nestor notabilis. Next base: position 23,461 of record NW_009919658.1, read on the forward strand.
GATTTCCTTTGTAGGACTGAAGGCTGAACGAAGGCTCACAAGAGACTACAACTTTAACTCTTTCTTTTATTTCAGTGGTTTAGGCCCAAGTATTTCACATGCTTAGCCAGCAGCTTCAATTGGTGGCACAGTTGAGCTGTGGCTACAGGAGTATTTTTAGGTTTGGTTTCCAATGGAAACAGAGCATTCATCACTACTGCGCCAAACTGCATAACTTTTGAACTCAGTGGGCATATTTAACTAAAATCAACTTAGGAAAAAGGCCCCAAACTTCCTACAAGTTTCTGAGAACTCAGAGGCCTGGTAAAAGAAAGCAACTCCCACAGTAAGCTTCCTTGCAATATAAAAAACTACACAAATTAGGATTTTTTTTTCTCTGCGGAATTCACATGGGTCCTCTGCATATCCAAATACTGCAAAGCTTCAGCTGGGGCTCAAGATCCTGGAGCAATTGTCAGAAATATTCAACTCACCTAAAAACCCAATTCAGAAATGGCTGCTTCTCACTTACAATTTCTCATTCCTTTATCATCAGGACAGGTTCCCATGAAAGACCAGCACTAACATTTAATGATGCCTATTACTTAACTGCTGTGTCATCTAGTCTTTTCTCCTATAAGATGAAGTGTCTAGTGCCCACTAACACTGGGATCCATGCTTCAGCAACTGTATTCAACTATGTGGACATACCTCAGCTTCACAGAAACCACCTTTTCTTGTTTTTCAAAATATTCAAACAATACCTGCACCCCTGAGGGTGGGTTTATACAAGCGATCCATACCAGACTGTCCCTTGACAGTGTGATTGCAAACTGCAACAAATGAACATTGTATATGCCATAATTCACAGGCTTTCTCAGTGAATAGCACCTCTATAATTACTAACCTGTTCCACATGAAATTGGCTTTGAGTGCCAACCTTTCTCATACCCCACAAGTCAAGGACCTAATCCATGTGTGACTTAAGTGCTCATTCAATCGACCTAGACATTACATTAATCAGGGTGCTGGTGGCAAGCACCCCTTTATTACATTATTTATCTGGATAGCCAGATCCTTCACTATCTTTACATTGGTAATGCAAGGTTACTATAGCAACCTCTGTGACCTGCATAATCAAGATAGAAGAGAAGATCTCATAGCTGAATTCATGTGTATAATATAGCCTTGAATAGGAAAATTTAAAGAGTAATGTACTATGAAATTCATATGTTCCCTACTTATGATACATTTATCCCATTTCATCTCCTTTTCCAAATACATTTAACTTTAAATGCTAAAGTATGTGATACAATATATTGTGGCAACACTATTTAAACTTACTCTTTGTTTTCTATTTTCAGTTTAGCACACAAACTACTTCATAAAGTCCAAAGTGCACATTTTACAGTATGGTTGACCAATCTATCATCGTCTTGCAGAAACTAGAGTTTTTAACCAGATCTGCATATTGTCTACATTTCTGCAATATTTAAAATAAGCAAGTTCAGAACTAGTTATCCTTATCATGGAATATTAAGAAAAGAGATCACATTCTCCTTCAATTTTCTATTTATTTTCCCATACTCAACAGGTTCTGTTTAAGAAGCCACTAACTGCCATGCAACTAGAGACTTGCTTGCCAACAGTCTGCTACAAGTTCATAACAGATCAACATAAATTTTAAAGTTTGCTTGACAGCTCTTCAGCAGAGAGAAGAAGACATTGCTCCTGAATCCAGGTCTGGGTGAAAGCTGCTCACACGATCAGGATCGTGACATGAAGGAGATGATATACATGGAGTGAGATACTGGGGAAATGAAGTAATTTTAATGACACTCTTGTTGGCATGTCATTAAAGTACAGGTTCAGCTGCTGTAAATGTCTGGCAGCAAGCATAGTTTTAGTCTGTGTTTCCTTCATTACTACATTACTATGAGTGTGCACACATGATCATATATCAGAAAGGCATGGGTAACTATCTGCTTTTAACTCCTTCAGGACCAGGACAGGCAAGAATTACTCTGAGTAATCGTCCAAGCAAAAGAGACAACGTGGTGGGCCTTCAAGTGAGACTTAAGTAGTATATAAGTCATATGGTGACCTTCAACACAGTCACAAAATTCTGACACCATGAGACAGTAAAAAAATGTTTATTGTTCTCTCTCAGGCAAGTTCCCTTTTTATTTTTGATTTGCCAATATATGTCATGCCAATATAATTCTTTTCTGAGCCAACTCCTTCTCCCAAAGGCAACAGGGTTACTTTTCTGTTTTCAGGAAGGAGGAAAACTGAGCTTCAAAGTGCAGTGCCTCAAAGCCATACACTATAAAAAAATCCTAATGGGGATGAACTAAATCCACTGCAAGAATTTTCTATGACTGCAGTCTTGAGACAAAATGCAGAAGGTTTTTTGCCCTTGGAATCCCATAAAGCAAACAGCAGCTTAAAGGATTCTTGGACTGAACAGCTCTGTCATCAGATGAACAGGTTTTGGTTCACTGGTTGGGTTTTTAGCTTTGATTTCTTACTGTGGGTGATTTAAGTAACAAAGAGCTCTTATACCCTTTGTATTTGGCCTTTTTTTCTCATTGCTTCTATTGCAGTCTGTAGACAGTATAGGAAGGATAGGCCATCACAACTTAAATGAAAAATTTTATTTTGTTAAGTTCATAGCTATTTTCCAACAAAAACACAATTTCAAAGATATTCACTAAAGACTGTGGAGGGAAGATACTGATTAAAATGGGTCCATCCACCTGCTTTCCCAGTATTGATAGAGTTCTACTTAATTCCAATCAACTTGCATAATTGACACCAACCAAAACCCATCACACCATATGACTAACTTCACACTTGTAACATTTAGACTTATTTCTCTTTGATATTTTAAGGCTTTTGGCTAAGATTTTTAAAACTTTCCTTCCTTAGCCTTCCAGCTATATTTAAATGGCCTGTTTTTTTAAAAGTGCAGAGTATGTTACACCGTCACAGGGGTCTGAATGGTGCTTGGCTTTTCTTGGTTGCAGTCTCACATGCCACAAGTTAAACTTCTACCAGTCTTAGACCACACTTTATGCAACACCCTTATCAACTACCAAGGAAAAATCTTCCTATGATGCTAGCATAACAGAAAGATAAGAAGAGTGGGGGTTTTTTCAGCCCATCACCATTGCCTTCCCTTTGAAACTGAACATTACATCTCTCCAGCTAATATGACTGTACATCAATTCTTATCACCTCTTTGCACCCTCCTGTGTTCTAAGCCTTTTATTCTAATTGAGTTAACGAAAGGTTTCATTAGAGAGGACAGCATGCTGTCTAGCAATTAAAATGTATCAACATCATTTCTGCAACCCCTCTTCAGATCCTACCCACCTCTTTTTTTCAGAAAACAGACAAAGTCATCTCTAAAAACAATACAAAGACAAGGAAAAACATGCACAGATATATCAAAGTGTTGCCTAAAACTTTTATAAATATTCTTTTGTGTTAAAAGTTTCACTCGCTTTTGTTGATAAAACTGGCCTAAAATATCATACTTAAATATCTGCCTAAAAATGTGTCTAGTGAAAGCCTCCAGTGATGCAAAGACTGGGTTTCTTTTTTCCTTCCACTAGGATCTGCATTGAGAAATAGCAATGCTGACACTGTATTTTAAGGATGACTTTCTAGATCACTCTTGAGTCTAACCTAGTGTCTAAAGCACAAGAAAATCGTGTTCAGCTTCCTTCTTTTCCCCAGACTTCTCGGGAAATGTTGGGGAAGTTTATGTGGCCATTCTGTGTCTTAATTGTCCCCTTATGAAAACAAGGTTGTAGGAACTATTCCAATGTTTAAACACCTGCTTAACCCCTCAGTTTATCTATTCTTTTAGTTTAGTGTCTCTTGTTATTGAAGTTAATGAAATTTCATTATATGCTTAAACACACACCTAAGTGGCTTTGATGATATGGCACTGCAGTGTCCAGAGTATTCCCATCCCTATGGTGATGTTAAAAATATTTATGCTATATAAAAATGTATTTTAAGTTCATGAATCAAGCCAATATTTTATTTCTTAAATCCCAGGCAATCACGTCCATTCTGCCTTTGTTAAAGAATCAATGTGGCACTTGGCTGCATGTGTCCAAATTGAAGCTATTAATCTCTCCTGTTTGTCACCTCCAGATTAAAGTGGTTTTGCAACCAGAGATAGCATAGCATGCTCCTGATGGTGAAACAAAGTGCTCTCTCAGGAGGCTTTACTTATGTGTAAAGGATAAAAATGAAATGTTTTATGAAGAGCAGCACAAGAAGGAAATTGTTTGTGTATTCATTCAAGCTTTGATCCTGCTAACTAAAAAGTGAACTGTATTTTACTATTGACTTTAACAAGAGCTATTGTTTTGCTACTAAATACATGCAAGTAAGTGTTTAATACACCGTTAACAGCAAATAACCTTTTGGTCCCAAGTTACCACAGCCTTTCCAAGATTATGAGAACAAAGACGAGATGTTTGCAACAGTCTGAAAAGTACCTGGTTGCAAAATGGGTTTGGTTTTGTATTTTAATTTTAGCAAATACCTGCTTTTAAAAGCATTTCCTATTTTTGAAAGATATTTAGGTGGAAGGAAATAGACTTTATTTAGATTTTTTTTTTTTTTAATATTTTGGTACAGAGCACTGAAAACAAGTTTTTTGTCAGAGAGCCCAACCTGGTGAGGTGTTTTGAAGATACCTTTAGCGATTTACAAAAACATCTAAAATGCAGTTAAAATGTTAAATTCCCATTAATATTTTTGGCTTGTCTAACTTAGCAAGTGAAGTACAAATCGAGCAAATGATAGAGCAGAAAGCTGGTGTTAAGGACTGAATATTCATACTGTACTAGGTCTGGGGGCTTGATTTTGGAATATCCTTAGTCTGGTCCAATAGACTAAAATCCCTCAGCAGCTGGAGAGCATTTTCCAGATCAGATTCACTGTAGTGCAGCAAAGGGGATGAACAGGAGATTCAAGTGAGCAAATATGTGTTGTGTTTGTAACCCAGCAGGCTGACTGATTTCATTTTGTGGCAATGTACAGCACAGCCTGTGCCCTCCCTGCTCACATGCTATACAGGGACACTTAATGTGGGAGGCACGTCCAGGAGTAATAAAACAGAGGATTAATCTCTTCTCTGGAGACAGAACAGTGAGAAGGGAACATTACGAAGCTTGTTCACACCTGGGCATTAGTCACTGATTTGTGTAAAAAAAATTTCTTTAGTCTTAAATTCTTATTCATACATAAAAGTTACATATATTTTGTTTTAAGATAAAGGGACCTGCCACAGCTCCCTGCTTGGTGGCTTTTCAAGAACACTACAAAGCATTTTAAAAACTGAACCAATATAAACATTTTAACAACTACTTACTGATGTCAGTCTGTGCAGGCAAGTGCATGAAACAGCAGGCATTTATTATTTCTGTTTGTGTTCTAGGATGTGTATAATGCAGAATTGCTCAGGTCAGGAGGAAATCTCTGGATAGCCAGCACTGTGTAATGTTGTCCCAGCCAAACCCATAGACAATCTCAGATGTCACATCTTACAGACCAGGCATTCTTGGTGAGGAAATCTGATCTCACTCTTTTCCCCTATGCACTGCAGGAACTTGGCTTTTAAAGACATGGATTACCATGCAAAGGCCTGACTAAAATCTATTTACCAGAGACACTCCTTAGGTAGCCAGTATTTTTCTCCACTCTTCACCAAGATATAATGTCTTCCTCTTACTTTCTTCAGTAAGAAAAAACCATAACTTTCATAACCAAGCTTCAGAAGACCCTCCAAACTTTGAACTCACTGTATTTCTAACCCACAGGTATTTACATATTAATTTTCTTAAATCGTCAAAGTAAACTTTACTATAGCATAGTACTCATTTGTTGTGCCCTTACTAACAGTTTTACCATGTTACAGTGAATAAGCCCAGGTCCTAATCAGGTGATCTGAGGTTGCTCTTTATCTTAGCCCATTGGTAATCTCCTTATCAATCTGTATCAAATCCAAATATCTCAGTGTTAACGAGGGCAGGAGGTTTGATTCTTAAAACTGAAACCAAACACCCTCAGCTCTCGCTTTCCTTACAATTAATCCTTGCTTCAACTCCATCTGCTGTCACTTGGAACTTGCCTTAATGAGGCACTGAAACTGTTCACTGATACATGATATCTAGTCAGGAATCACAAACAGATGCTTTGGTTAAAAAAAAAGTAGCACTAAACTACTTTGTGCGTTTCTGCTGGATTACCTTTACTACTGACTCTTTACAGGGCTTTTTTTGACATCAGTGTCTCTTTGTTAGAACATGCCTATATTTAAAGACACTTTTGCAACAAAGAAAATAGCATGGATTCATACAGAGGTGCTCTGAGGATAAACATTGACATTAACTTTTGCATGAAACTGCTACCTTAAAAGAGCTGGCAACAGCCCTCTGCTTTTCAGAGCAAGACTGAGCTTCAAATCATGGGACTTGTCTCCTAAAACTCCACTGGACATTTGTCTTCTCAGAAACCAAGCCAGAAACAGCAGTGGTTTGAACACTGATTTGAAATGTGCACAGAGACCATGAGTTTTCCAAGACAGTCTGGAAAGAAAAAAAATACTAATTGCAAAGTTAGTTTCCTACAGCCTTTTTAGCTATGCCACTCACTAGGCAATGCTTTCCCATAGAGTACTAAACCAAGGTAGTAAATGAGTACTACTCCTTTGACCTGAAAGGAGTTTTACCTGATTGCAGCAGCAGAGATTGCAGTACGTAGGGTACTACGTAATATGTACATGTAATATGGGGTACATGAAAATGGACATACAGAGGAGGAATAGCTTTGATTTTTAATTTATTCTAGAGCACTTACATTACACAGGGGTGTCAGATTAATCGTGAGCAATGCCGGTTTTCTTAAATCCTTACTATTTAATGTCTTTATTGTCATCCTTTAGAAATTTGAAAAATATATTTTTTGGCAAATTATTTCATAGCTTCATTGCTCTAGGTTTTGGCATCTGGACTCCTGCTCTAAAGATATCATTAAGGGTCATAAAATTGTTCATAAATTAAATTACTTCTTTCATGTTAAAAATTATTATGGCTTAAAGTCGATGATCTCAACCTTTAGGGTACTGGAAGTGTTAAACCGTACTGGAAAAAAGTTCTCCCTGTCCTGTGGGAGAGAATACAATAATATCCTGGATTTCAATGATTATCCTTGTCATAAAAATGCTTGCATTTAACAGCCCTTGAGAGAATCTTACTCCTTTCACAAGACCTGCAAAGGAGCAATTTGTAACTGTTAGAATTTCACAAGACAGAGGAAAAAAAATTATCTTGCCTGCTGTGTTTTGCAATGGCAGCTCCCGGCTCAGTGGCGTAGAGTGCTGGAAGAGCCATCTGGAGCAGAGATCAGGAGAGAGCCAAAGGAATGAGATAAACTAATTTGTCATATGTCTGTGTGGTTTATGGCATTTCCATATTCTTTGTCATACTTCTATCACCTGCACTTGTCAACACATAGGTAGGAAGACAGAGAAAAGAACCAGTATCTGCAGAGGAGAAAGTATGCTATTTTATGGACAGATGCGGGGCATTGACATGACAAATAAAGGGTCAAATGAGTATTTTTAGATCACAGACTGAATAAGTGACAGATCATTAAGATATCTGAGAAAAAGGACACATAGGCAAAGCTGCATGGATGCTGATTTCACAGAACTTGTTTTGAATAATATTCAGGGTGAACTTTGAGTAGCTCAGAGAAATAAACCTAATCTTGGTGTACTTACAGTAATAACTGCAAATGATGCTGTTAAAGAGCTGCCATATCAGACTCAGAAGCTGCCTTGGCACTCAGAGCCAACAAGAAGCATGGAGAAGGCTAAGCAGGAGTAATGATACATAGAGCAAACTGACCTAGTCTCACTCCACTGCTTACAAGAACTAACTTGATGTCTGCTAAGAGCTCACTGGGGGGATAACCACAACCCCCACGAGAAGCTAATATGTGTCTGAGAAGGCACATTACTTAGTGTGTGCTGGGAACCAACCTTGGTATGCCTGTAAAGCCTAAGGAGATCTTGCTAAGCCCCCAAGAAAGTTTCAGAAAAACTGCAAGGAAAATATATGTGCAATACCAAGTACTATTAGCTTGTTTTGCTCTTTTTTTCAGAATACAGCATTTGGTGTTTATTCTCCTACATTCCTTCTAAAAAGTGAAGAAAGCATGAGAGCATTAGAGGTATTCAGGGAGCAGCACACCCATCTCTATCAAATTATGCAGTTCAGTGGTTGTTCCATGTTAAATATTGATGGAATAAATAATGGATTTCAACAAAGACTTGGGTTACTTTGGTACTTACTGAACTCATGGCAGGCTTATGCAATTCCCCATATATAATGGTTTAACGGTGGCAGAAAACAGAAATAGGTTAATAGCTGATGTGAAAAGCACATGTTTAAATGATTTCCTACAAGACAAATACTTGCCTTTGGTGGCCATGAAATCTTTGGTGGATATCAAAGGGTGATCTAAGTTTCATAGCATCTATCTTATCATGATTTTATTAGATGGACTTAAATGGCAAGTAGATGTTCTGTCAGACTTGGAGAAAAGCAACATGAAAGCCTCTCTAGAAAAGCTGTGGTATTCACATGGCTGACTAGAAATTGTCCTATTAAAGATTTCTAATATATGGTTCCAAACCCATCTTCAGATTAACGCCCACCAATGACTGCAGAAAGGCAACTGGAGACAGTAATACATATGTAAAAATTTAAAGCCCAGGCTAAGTGTATTAGGCCAAATCCTATAGTCATTACTCTTCTTCCCCTCCTCCCCACATGCATATTTAGGTAATTGACTTGCTTAAGCATCCTTAAATAATTAAGCATCTTTAGCATTCAGATAAATGTCACGCTGTTTTCAAGTAAAAAGGTGTATTTTCGGGCTTTCATAGCAAGCTACTAGCTTGGTCTGCCTGTGCCTGTGTTAAAGAAAGCTGTAGGAATGCCTCTGACATGACCCAGAGTTTCTTAAATAAATGAAGAGGCACGTCCCTGCCAGCTCCACTCTGCTTGCAGCTGTGCAGATATATCCAAATTCTCTTTAAAGTCAGTGTCTGCATCTTCAGTCCATTCTGTTCAATTTGGGCCATTTGGACTCAATTTCAGCTTTGCATGGCAAGGTGTAACTCAGTCCTCAGGAAGCAATGGATTTCAAGGGGACTGCTCAAAGAATCAGCTCTTAGTGTAATGCTGAGCAAGGGCTTCAGCCATGAAACTGCAATTTCTGCTGGCAAAAAAAATCTCCTGAGTACCACAGTATAACACTGATTGAAAAAAATAAGACACAAGCATATGGCAACCATGAGCAATAATAATTCTTCAACTACTGTCTTTGTATGATGAAACACAAGCAATCTAAACAGCCTAAAGAGCTGTTTCAAAATGTGCCTGTACATACAGAGATCTTTCTTAAACCACAAGTTACATAAGTTATTGTATTATGGAAATTGTTCTTAATAAAGAAAATGGGACTACCATTGCCTTTAATAAGGCAGGATGGAGACCTTGGTATGAAGACGGAAATGACATCCATTTGAAAGTTCTTAAGTAATTTCAGATAATACATGCATAAATCCACATGACAGGATGGCTAGGATGTTATACTTATCAGGACTGTGTAAAGAACTGGAAAGGACAGCAAAGACATATATTTAAAATTAATTATTTATAGGAAGATGTGGAAGAGCTGCAAAAGTACATAATTTCGAACTACAGATAATAGTGGCAGAATACCCTGTGTACCTTTAATATCGCATCTATATCAAAGTAGCATAAAGAAAAGAATGTACTAAATTTATATTGGTAACAGAATGCATATTCAACAGTTAATTGGAAATTGATTTCAGTTTTCATAAGAGAAAAGGGGCAAGTAATCCTAAATCAGTCAGCACATATGTGCTGATTAAAATGAGCACGTACCTAGACCACATGAGCTGCAGCAAGTCTCCTGCCCAGCCAGCTGTTCAGAGTGACGAGAAGTGGTTAACAGTATTGTAGGGTCTCTGGAGAGAGTCATATGGGGAAAGGGCATAACGGGAGAGACAGAGGAAGCATTGAACTTAGTGTGAAATTGAGGAAACTTTCTGATTTGTGATAGAGGAAGATGGAGCAGGAGGTAGGAAAGAAGTACTCAGACTCTCATAATGAAATAATCAGCACATGTCCTCCATTAACAATAATGCAAGCATTCAGACAACCAAAGAACCAAAGTACAGACTATGAACTCCCATTTTTGCAGAAAAGTCTCTCAGGCCTACAAAAGTTTCCAATAGCTGTATCACTCTAAATTATTGTATCTGTTGATGAATATAGGATTTGCACATCTTCTGGTTAATCAGTCTGGCACCTTTAACAAGCATTAGATCTATGTAGAATCACAGAATCGTTTAGGTTGGAAAAGACTTTTAAGATCATAGAGTCTAACCATTAACCTAGCACTGCAAATTCCTCTGTTAAGCGGTGTCCCTAAACACCACACCTACACATCTTGTAAATACCTTCAGGGGTGGTGACTCCACCACTTCCCTGGGCAGCCTGTTCCAGCACTTGACAACCCTTTCGGTGAAGATATTTTTCCTAATATCCAATCTAACCCTCCCCTGGCGCAATTTCAAGACATTTCCTCTCATCTTATCGCTTGTTACTTGGGAGAAGAGACCAATCCCCACCTCGCTACAACCTCCTTTCAGGTAGTTGTAGAGAATGATGTCTCCCCTGAGCCTCCTTTTCTCCAGACTATTTAATACAATTTCCTGTTACAATTACTCATCAGCTTTTAATACATTTAATTGTATCAGGCAAAACTTAATTTGTCAACTCTTTCTTCCCGACATAAGAAGTTCCAGTGCTTTGTGCACTGCCTTTGGATTTAGATGAGACTTTGACACCCTGGTTTGCTATAGACTATGCATGAACATGGACTTAATCTCTCTGTACCCCACTAAAAGATAAAGCTATTGTATTTTAAAGGCATGGTGAAAAGGGAACTAGGTTTAAGAGTGTGGGGATCTTGAATGTGGTCAAAGCAAGCATTACGTAGCCCATTAGAAGCAGGTAAACAGCTGATACAAATTGGATGACTCAGCAACAGTGTACAACCCAAGTCCTGTCTAAGTCCAAGGGATGGACCAGAACCAATGAAGAGAAAGAAATCTAGCTTTCTAATCTGAATAGGAAATATAATGAAAGTTAGTATTTCAGCTAAAAATATAATAATTATATGAAGACCAATTTTAAAGAGTTAATTTTAAAACTACCCTGGTGACATATATTTCTACTTAGTTTGTTGGCTTAGGTTTGAGGTTTGAGTTGGGTTTTTTTTGTAACGCAACAGAATAGATTATATGGCAGTGACCACTGTGCAAAAAATGTCAGATCCATGTTTGTCACCAGAAGTGGTTATAACAATTTTATTGAGTGTTTCAAAATCAATGTGCTGTATTTGAAAATTAACACTCCTAAAAATTAGCATTCATTATCTAAATGAAGCCAGACCAATAAAATAAAAAAAAAAACCTCAAAGCCCCAAACCAAACCAGCATCAAAAATAAATACAAATTATTTAAAATCTTTTGAAATAAAAATGTCCATTTGTACTGGACCTACCTTGTATTCTGCAATGAAAGTCACATTGCAACATCCTAATTCATCATCTCTCTGAACAAGCCATGAGGCTGCCTCTCCCCACTGATGAATAATGTAGATCAAACCAACTGGCAAACTCATCCCTGGAGAGAAAACAAAAAACATACAGCAAAAATACTATTTTCATTAGCTTTTCAAATCACTGACAAAGCATAAATGTAGGCACTGGAGCTTTCATCTTTTTTAGTAAAGAAAGTCAATTTAACACTGTCCCTACTTCAGCACAATGTTTCATCTCAGTTCTTACTGTTTAAGTCAATTGTTAACCCCCCGGCCAATATAGCATTCAAGTTCCTATGCAATTTCAGCACATGATTTAAATGCTTTGATTCATCAGGGACATAGCCTTATAGTATCAACACTTATCAATACTGTGAATTTCCTTATTAATTCAATATTTTGGAGATTAGCAAAACATTAACAGTTACTCATGCCAGTCACTATCTTTTGTATTAGCTAGGCAGTCTAAAAAAATTCTCATTAAAATATTGGATCATGTGAAGTAGTAAAATTACTTTAATGAAAGGGGACTTCTATTTAACGGCAAAAATAGTGAATGAAAAGAAGCAGATGTCATGGGAAAAAAAGACAATATCTCAAAAAAAATAGCTGCTAAATTCTCAAGGCAGGAATCTGAGAAAAACAACACTTCAACCAGAAAAGGCTGGCCGTCTTTCTTAATATACAACAGCAGAATGAGCATTTGGACATTTTAGGGTAGAAATGTGTCTTCAAGACATTTCCAGATATGTCCAGATGTACAACTTTGGAGTTGTACAGAGGAGAAAGAACATAATAAATGTCAAATATTTCAAACGGAAGCGTTTATCTGGACTAGAAAAGAAGCGGTATTTATTGCTTAATTTAGTTCACCTTCCCACTACCTATCATAACCTGATTTATCTTACAAGTTCTGATAAGGAACATAGCTTAAAATATTAGTCATACCTCCAAAAGTTTTGTCTGCTCTGGAACTGGCCCAGTCAGTACTTTTAAACTTAAAAGAAAGAAAAAATAATAAGTAGCCATTTACACTAAATCCTGCCATTTTGGACAAGAAGTCTTAGGAATTTTGAAAAAGGTTTACTCTATATATGTCCTGAAATGGCTTTGGAAATTTGAGTCCAAGAGCTGACAGTAAACAAAGTTTCTGTTTGCTAGATAGATTCTTCTGCAAATCTTAAACTCTATAGTGAAGGCTGATTTGGGGGTAAAAATACACCTAAGTAAAGAGGAAAACCAGGAACGACATTAGCCAGGGTACACCGACAATGTTAAGTTCATAACAAGGTGGTACTTAACATGTAATTAAGTGGTGGACCTCCTTTCCATTGTATACTGCAAATACAAAAAGTTTATGTGGGTTTGAGAGAGACTTGACAATCTGATAAAAGAAAAATCTATCAAAGTTCACTGAATGAATAGAAACCAGCTCTGTCTCAGGAAGTCATTGAGCAGCAAACGGTGAAAGCCCTGGAGAGTACCAGTCTCCGCTCTTCTCTTCCTCAAGGTATCTGCTTTCAGCTGCTGCCTCATTTTTTTATGGATCTTTCTTTTCTATCCTTCTATCCACAAGCAAGGTACCATTCTCTAAGCATGAGAAACAACATAACAATTTGGCTATTTCCTTTCACCAGTTGTGTTCTAGTATATGCCTGAACAATACATGAGGATATAACCTTGCAAGTAAGAATAAAGCTGTTTTAGGAAAGGATGCCTAACATAACTGTGTCAATAATTTGATTTCTGAAACTTACTTGCTGAAAGGATCTGTACACCACAGTGTTAGAATGTGTGGGGGTACCACACAGGCACAACTCGCACAACCTCTGAGTTGCCATGACTCTGCAGTAGCAAAACCTCTTTTGTCAGCAGTAGCTGCTGTTGTCTCATAATGTAAAGGACTCAAAAAGGCTTCAAGGCATAAAATAAATCCTAAATGATGCTGCCCACTTTAATAAGTCATTAAGGGCATAGATATTACCCAGATTCAACTGTCACACAACACCAGGATTGAAAAAGACATGATATGTCTGGATAAAATCTTAAAGAACACAAAGTCAGCTCTAAGAGCTCTGGCAAAGGAAGGAAATCTTAGCTGGCTGTTTAATTTGTGTCAGCTAACCAGATACTACTTCTGCCTCATTTAAAACTACTTTCAGAGGAAAAGCAAAAGGCAACTGAAGTGACACAGCAGTAACAAACATCAGCTCTCTCCATGGGAAACGAGGTTTCATATTTGTCACAGCTAATCTTACGAAAAGGCTGTCAGCTGAAAACATATGTTGTCACAGGGTTTCCTCAACAGCCAGGTGAGTAAACAAAATGAATAGGAATTCCTACCTAGACAACATCTGCTTCCTCATTTTGGCCTGTTCCCTGTTTGCTCCCCGAGAAGTCCTTCAGCACCTGGGCTCCATGCAGCCGGAAACACGCTTCCCCATCTGAGTCAACCCACCTGAAGATCTCTAACCCTGGCTGTGTGCTGTGCTGTGCCTCCAGCACAGTAAGACTGAATTTCACATGAAAAATGTGTGCGTTAATTGGATTAGCTGTGAGTTCTTGAAACTCTAAGGAACAGAAGGAGACTCCACAAATCTTCCTTTTATCCCTAATTTAAAGAATATTATAATGCATCATATAACATATGCTTCTTAAAATGCACCCATAAGAAATCTAATAAAAATATGGGGTTTCTCCTTTTATAATTACTATATGAGCAACATAGACATAAGTCAATCCAGAATATTTCTGGTGCTTTGCTTCTTCAACAAACTGAAAATACTGTAAGGAAACACAAATGTGTAGAAAGACAAGCAATTACAGTACTTATATTATTTGGTTTTGATAAAGGTCATTTAGCAGCATAAAAAGCCCTCCATCACTGGAGGAAGCTGTTTGTATCCTCAACACAGATCATAATTTTTCTGGCTTTAACTATGTTTTACTGAAGAACTAAATATGTGCTAAAGAATTAAGAATATATACCGGTTTATAAAACATAATCATAGGAATTGAGAAACAGGGATCCATGTTCTGCCTGATTCTTTGTCCTGCCTGAAACACATTCGCCCATTTTCCTTCTAGTCCTTCCCCCTTAACACAATTGTATCTCTTGTTCCACCAATCTCTTTTTCTGCTCCTGGATGGATTCTTGTTTCCACCATTTCTTCCCTTACATATTTTTTACTCTCCCTCCTCATCTCCTTTAATATGAGTTTTAAAGAAACACCATTAGCCAACACAGCCTTCTAAGCTTAAATCCTTAGTAATTTCACTGTGACTTGTGGACTTCTTGACATGCCACATCACCAGAAACCTGACCAACACTCTTTTTCGTCACCTCCTGTCTCTGTGAGAGTTTAGGAGCACTCCGAAGGAGATGGACAGCCAAGCCAGCCTGGAATTAAAGCTAAATCCCTTATTTCCAGCCACAAGAAATCTCAGCACTTCACAGCAGAGAGAAGATCTGGTTTCACTGTACTGGGAAAACCTTGTGCTTGGGGAGCTGTCAGGAAAGGTCTGTTGGGACCCCCCTTCCCACATGGAAGGCACACCAGATACAGTCTGTGAAAGAGCCAGGTGCCTTCCTATCAGCTGCCTGTGACCTGGCTCTATTCATTGGCATAGATTGTTAAAGGCAGAACAAGAAAAATAAAGTATTTTCTTCAAGTTAGGAATTGTGCTTGTTGTTTGGATTGCACATGCCAAACATGTTATTGCATGGACTAGTTTTAAACCAACCACGTAAGCAGTCACGGCTTGCTCTCTTTCAGGTTGCTTGGGTCCAGTCTGAACATCACCAACAAGCAGCAGGGACAGTGCAAAAAAAATAAGCATTGAAATCCCAAATTCATAACTCACTGATGAAATATGTGATGCTGAGGCACTGAAATCCTCTGAGAACCAGGCTCTAACTGAACTTTAATCAAATCAGTGTAAGCTTCCACTGAAATTGGAGTGCAATCATCCTTCACAGACTTCTTTAGATCACTCAAGTATTTGCAAGCTAGATGTCTCAGTTTGCAGCTGTTTGATAAATATAAGAATTAATAATAATTCCAGGTGCAAATGCTAAAGAGCAATTGCTGCTAAAATCACAGCTCTGGTGATGAATCAGCACATTTGGAAGCCACCCGTGCTCTCATAGATCTGATGTTTGCTGATAGAGCAGGTGCTTATCAGTGGCAGCAAGAAAACGCTGTTATAACTCTGAACCATTCTGTGAAATAACTTCCAGTTGAGCTTCCCCGGGCACACCTACAACAACAGCATCCCCTGGGGATGCTGGGTGCGTTAAAGCAAAACTCAAATTCACTGCTGAAAGAGCCCAGCAAGTCACACCAAACCAAGAGAGAGAGAATAATCAGTACCTAGGGACTACTAATAAGAAGATGATTAAATAGGTGTTGCCCAAAAATACCAAGCACTGAGTCATATGCTTTTTAGTTTTTGCCCCTTTCCTTAGCTCCATGCAGTCACAAAATACTCCATTTGTACAGGACTACATCACATGGGTTTGCCAAAGGAAAGACAACTCCAAGCTTGTTTTTCATAAACAAAATAGGGTTGCCCTCTTAAACTACAACTAGCAAACCAGCAATTCCTGCT
>NW_009919658.1:39794-46204 GCF_000696875.1 Nestor notabilis
CCCTGCTGCTCCTTCCTCCTTTATGCACAGGGATATTCGGAAGAGATTTCAGTACTTTTTCAAACATTTTAGACACTAACACTTCCCCCCAAAAAATATGATGCAGATGACAGAATTGCTTTTCAAATAAAAATATTCCAAGGAAAAAGCACCAGTGCCAACATGCTTATTGTCATGGTACCTCATGACATTCCGGGAGTGCTGGAATGACTGTGCTCAGAGAGGGGAGCAAGGCGCAGGCCTTGCCACCCACCCAGGATGCCAGAATGGAGCATCTCCAACCTATTCCCTCTGATACACAAGTCTTCTTGAAAGGTGGTCAAATGGTCCAGGCTGCCTCAGGAAAAAAATCCCAAACAACCCAAAAAAGGACAAATAGGAAAAAACTGCTAAAAATGCACAAGATCCAACCATCCCAGGGCAGTGGGAAAAGTGCAGCATTAACCTGTGTTACCTCATTGTACTAAGAAAATAGTTCCTCTTTGGTTAATCAAGATGACATTATGATTATAATAATTCTTCTAATGTTTAAAATACTTCACTGTTCTAGAGGGAGGATCCTGAGATAGAACTGGCTTAATTTATGACAGAGATTGCATGACTTGGGTTGCACAATAGCAGGGAGTCACACTTACAGAGCTGTATTCCTCCAGTGTTGTCAGGCCCAGAGGAACAATGATTATTTTGGTATTATTACAGCTATCTTGCTTTCTGCTCCCTCAAGCAATGTTTCTTTTTTTTAGTAAATTAACTAGCACCTTCCTATAGAGAATAATGGGGGTCTTTCCCCTCTCTTATTGATTGGGGGTGTGTGTGGGAAATAAAGAGGATATTCAACTCCCATCCCAATACAATCAGGAATTAAGAGTTCTTAAAGGGTCTGAATAAAACAAAAGATGAACAACATGTTTGTTAGATGTAAGAATGTATGCCCATATGGAAAAAAAAAGCTAAACTGTCCTTTTCTGTGAAAGAAATTGAACAGATTGCTTAGGAAAAGGCAGCTCTTGTTCCCTTTACTGAAGGAAGCAAATGTCATCCAGATGGAAATTATCAAATGGATCAAACAGCTACATTTTATTCCCAAATGGTCTTTGTTCTACTTATCACTCATTATACCAGGAAGACTCTTCTTATAGCCCACGTGCAGTCAAGAGAGTATTACTTATTGTAAGTTCATACAAAATACTCTGTATTCAGGGTTTCCCTGAGGGGATATTGATCTTGTCACATAAAAAGGGGGAGAAGAAAAGTGTCCTTCCTAATGGGAACATTCATTTAAGTTCTCTGGAACCTGTTAATTCCCATTAAGCCCAACATGTGACTGAGGGTTACACTGTACCTGTGGTGCAGCAGTCAACTCTCCAGCCACTTCCTTATGCCTAGGGTGATGAAAAGCCTTTTCAACAGTCATAGAATCATAGAATAGTTAGGGCTGGAAAGGACCTTAGGATCATCTAGTTCCAACCCCCCTGCCATGAGCAGAGACACCACACACTAAACTATGTCGCCCAAGGCTCTGGCCAGCCTGGCCTTGAACACCTCCAGGGTTGGAGCATTCACAACTTCCTTGGGCAACCTATTCCAGTCCTATTGCTTGCCAGGTTTTACAGAGGTGAATGTTACCAAGTCCCAGTGAAACCACCTTGAGGTTCTTCAGCTACTTTTGTTCATATTGTCCCATGGGTAAATATTTCAATTGGAGATTTACACTGAATAAACCCAAAATTTAAAAACACCAAAGAATCCTCATCTTTGGCCCTATATGATTATATATGACATGTATAATCAAACTCCATAATTTAGGGGATATTTTCAAAGACATAAGATGAGGGGTTTGATTTTTTTTTAGTCTTTCCAACTAAAGTGGAAAGGTAATGAAATCTGGATACCTAAAGTTCCTTCTTACGGTTTTATGTGGTAAAAATCATGTTTGTTTAAGCATTTCCTCCTATAAATTTCTGATTATATTTATCACTTATCCCATTGTGTTCTATAAGATCTGGCTGTATATTTTGTTATAATATGATTTTCTTTTAGTCTGTAAATCTACAGCAGCACAGGTACAGTCATTTATGAGGACATAAAACTGTTAACAGCTGTGGCTGAGTGACAGGATTAGATCAAGAACATCTAATGTAACTGGGCCATGTAATACTATCTTTTATTTCACATTAAATGAACATGAGTTCAACTTGTGTCATAAGTCTATCAGCTGCGCCTATAAATTAGAAGTTGATTTTCTTAATGCTGTGGTCATTATCAGGTAACACTGAGTTCAGCTGCAGCAATGCAAAAACACAGAGGACTCCAGGGCTTTATGTACAGAAGGCAGCAGTGCAGCTCCCAGGGCCCGAAGGCTGTGTGACCGCTGTTTTATTCTCTTTGAGTGTCAATGGATGTGCGTCAGCTTTGGGATGCTGGGGATGTAATGACTTCTCTGCCAAGGGAAAACACAGCGCATGCACTAACTGTGGGAGCTGTATAAACTCTCTGCCAAAGGACAGAAGGGAGTGGAGACCCCTGTGCCAAGGGTGTCCCAGTATAAAGGATACAGGTGGAAATGCAATTCCTTCCACTGATAATTAAGGAGGAGATTGGCAAGCAGATTCAGACATTTTGTGCAACACTGTAACTTGCCAATTAGTCCCAAAACAATTGTTCTGGAGTGGGAAGGAGCCCCCAGTGTTAAGCTTCCAGAGTATCCAGCTGAGATGCACAACTCAAGGTATTGCTACAACCTCTGTTCAACAGAGAGCTCAAAATCAGTAATTCGCAGCAGAACATATATCATGACATTTCAAAGAAGTCTTACAGACAAGACAACCTCTTCCGAGGGAAAAGCCAGGGTAGGAAACAAAATATGAACGTTTTTACATTCAAAAAGGGTCAGGTTTATCCACAACAGAAGTTATTACTCCTAATAATACTGCTAAAGCAATTGTCTTAGTCATATCCCGTTTGTCTATAAAAAGTTTAATTTACAATGCACCTCAGTACTGCAGAAGAAATTGTTATTTGTAAATAGAAAAGGAGTGTTTGTTTTTCATGTTAGAGTTTAGATTTTGCTTTTTTTCCCAAGGACTACTATTAAACTGAGGCAGAACTTTCTCTCAGAATGGTTTATTAATCTGAAAGATGTGTCTTGACAATCACATTACTCTCTCCCCAGCATCCAGTTTACCAGCGCAAAGAGCAGCACATGCTCTTAGTGGACATGTCATCTTCTGGAGACTTGCAGGAATTTGAGCTATTGCTTTTAATTTAGGAGCAGCAGAAAATACTTCCCTCCTTTACACTCTGTAAAGCTCCCAAAGGAAGCATACCAACAAGGGTTTGTTTTAGGACACAGAAATTAAGAAGAACACCACAAAAGAGGTCAGAAGCCCTCTAAAGGAAACATGTGCTTACATGATTTCCCAGGAGAATGGCAGCACTGCAGGTACTAATCCACTGAAGAAAACTCTCCACAGCCCAGGCTGAATCCATGTGTTTGAACATACTATTTTGTAAGTTTTTGCCCTCTCTTCTGCATTGTCCTATTTTACACTATTCAAGGAGAAAAACACACAACTGAAGAGGAGTGAACATTTCACAGATCAGAAACAGTGAATCTAGCTTATGTTTATGCAAAAGCTCCTAAGTATTAGCACTAGACCCAGCATATGCTCAATGCCTCATTTGATGAATATTGTCTCTGATCTCCTGGGGGCTCAGGAGAATTTGTCAGGTCAACAAGGCTTCAGATCTACATGCACATTTTGTTTCCTATTTAATATATTTATAAAATAGTACCTAGACATCTTACAGTGAATCCAGAGTTGGTGACTATAAATTAAGACAAAACTACATAATTCATCCAAGGTATAAGTACAAAGGCAAAGTCCTCAGGCATAACATTCAAAAAAGAACTACTATGGCACAAAAGAGAGGTTCCCAAGTGTTAATGTCCATTATCTCTTACAAGAAGGTTAGATCAGTGTTCAGAGCAGTCACCTAGGACACAGGAGGAAGATTTCAAGACTTCGTCCTGCTAGGCACTACCAGATCACCACAGCAAAGTCCCATATGACATGATCATGTTTAGAATCATAGAATCATAGAATGGTTTGGGTTGGAAAGGAAACTAGAGATCATCTAGTTCCAACCCCCCTGACATGAGCAGGGACACCTCACACTAGACCATGTCACCCAAGGCTCTGTCCAACCTGGCCTTGGACACTGCCAGGGTTGGAGCGTTCACATTAGTTTACCACTTTACTTTGGGTGGGAATCACCTTCCCCTTCTTCTGCAGTGTAGACTTGACACCTGAGGCAGTCCCCCTCCATTCATCTTTATAGTCAGTGAGTTGAAAGGGCACCTCTGTAGTGCAGATCATCTTGGCTATTTTAGACTTACGTTATGATGACATGAATCCTGTCCTGTACATCAAGTGCTGATTTCTCTTTATCATTGTCAGGGACCCCAGGAGACTTAGTCTTATACATGTTCTCAGGAATCCCATTTCCTAGAGCATGAACTAGGCTTAGCTCTTAACACGTAATAACAAACTCCCTGCTCCCAGGCAGACATGTGACAGTCACTGCTGTGAAGGTCTGCAGTGTTGGCCGAGCTGTAAGCACTAAAGAGCTTAATTCTGTAGCCTAGTAAAGATGTTGTGTCACCTGAGATGAATCAGGAAATGCTGTGTCCACGTGCAAAAGTTAGTGCAAATCCCAATCTCACAGAGAAATCTAAAAAGGGGGCTACTGGACTGTGCTGTTCTTGGAAAGATGTAGATGTCAGATATAACAAGCAGTGATTTTGTCCGGCTCTCCTAAGCATCATCACACAAGGTACTTTATGTTCTGAGCCCAGTACAGACCACCTAACATCCTTGTCCACACCAGTTGCAGCTTCATTTCTTAGCTTTCAAAAGCTTGAAGATGATATCGCCTCCAATATCCTCTCCAACACTCACTCAGGGCCAACCACTCGACACACACCACTGTTCCCCCAGAACTTCTTGCAGAGCTCCCTCTGTGGTCACCTGCTTTTTAGCAGGTTTATTTTGAAAGAAATGGATTCAGAGATTTGCCACTTGAGCAGCCACAAGGACAGGTTAGAGCAAACGGCAATTTCTATTTGTGGATAGGAGGCAGTGGGGTAAATTAGGGGATGAGGTAAATTAGGGGATGAAACCTCTGCAGCCGTCACAAAAAACACATGACCAAGACCTCTGCCTCGCAGCTCAGACTTAGGAATTGTCTTCCATGAAACCATGTCTTAATTAAGCATTGAAAATGTTCAGTGTGCTCTTAATGAAAGTTCTTTAGTTGGATCTTGGCTTCTTTACACCTCTGCTCACCAGCTATTGCATACAGACAGCATAGACGGTATCAAGATCATATAGGAGCCATATAAAGTATATTCGCTATTTGGTTCTGCCCAGTTCATGTACATCAGACAACATGTCCTCTCGTCTGTAAAACACTTTTGCAAAAGATCCACTGCCCACAAAAGATCTCTAATTAACTGTTCGTTCAGAAGCCACATCATCTTGGTGATCATACCCAGCACAGAAAAGGTGTGTAAGATTGTAAGGGTGTCAGAGATAAGCAAACCTCAGCCCCTCACTGTCCCCAGAGCAGCTACATGATGGTGTGCAGTTTGGGCTACAAATCAGTTCCTCTGAGGAAAGAACACCCTTGTTCCCCCCAGGAAAAGCTCCCTTCACAAACAGCCACAAACTACTGGTGCCCTCCAGCTAGGCAGCCTCACCCCTAGATTTTAAAGCCCACTCACAGAAGGGACTGTCTGCAGCCAGCTGGAAATGAAGATGTGGCTGCTGAGAGATGGAGTTCCCTGCTCACAGATGGGGAAGCAGAGAGGCAGCACCCAGCAGATGGTGGGGGCAAAGGAGGGCAACAGGAGATGGCCTTGTCCTCTCTTTCTAGCTGTGGCTTTCACTAAGGGTGAGAATGAATCGCTTGTGCCTTTCAGCCTTGGAGATGCATTACAAAAATCAACAGTGTGTTCCAGGAGCTTCCCACTTAAAGCAAGCTTTGCCAGACTGCCGTATGCTGAGAGGCCATGGCACTTCAATGTTTCTCACTTTGTCCAAATACAATTAATACAAGTTCAACGCAAGTAAACTTCAAGGAATCCTTTACTTAAATTACCCTTTACTGGGCTCCATGTTCTCACACCATGACCAAAAATGCAGTGACCAGGCAGAAGAGAAAACATCTTAATTTTGGAGTAACTGCTGATTAAGTGTTCCCAGTAACCCACCAAAAAAAGAACTCTCTCTCCATCCTTAGATATTTGACCTGGTTCAATAATGGCTCGAACATAAACACAGTTTCAGTGTCTGAGAAATCAGTCTTACAGCTGCTCTGGATCACCAGACTGAAACTGAGCTGCTATG
>NW_009919658.1:46235-76676 GCF_000696875.1 Nestor notabilis
ACCTGACCCATCATCTGTAATAAGATCCTCTAGCTCTTCTGTTGCCTTTCCTCCCTCTTTCCCCTCTTATTTTTAAGAGCTGCTTACTTCACAAATCATAACTTTTTCTCCTAAGAACTTGTCACACTGCATTGATCTTTCCAAAAGCAGATAGGTTATCACAGAATACCAGGTCAGAAGGGATGTCAAGGATCATTTGGTCCAACCTTTGTAGGTAAACATGACCTAGACTAGATGTCCCAGCACCCTGTCCAGCTGAAACTTAAAAGTGGAATCCGCCACTTCCCTGGAGAGATTATTCCAACAGCTGATTGTTCTCACTGAAATTAGGAAAACTTTCCTGTAGTGTCCAAAGAGAGTCTCCCCCAGAGTAACTTGTATCTATACCCCTCTTTTCCATGAGACTACCTGGAAAAATGAAGTCTCTGTCTTCTTTGTAGCCACCCTTTAAATACTAGAACATGGTGATAAGGTCCCATTTAGCCTTAAGCGCATGAAACATATTGCATGAAATACAACAGTAGCTACAGTTCAAGAGATCTTTAACATGGGTGCAAGTCAGTCTAGCTTCTTTTGTGGTGTGACATTTTTCCTAGTGGTGCCTAACTCCCACCCAGTAAAGGTTCGATAGTTTATGTATATAAAAGTAAGACAAAAATTATACAACAACTCATCTTTTTTCTTCCCCTCTTTCAGCAGCAAAAGCGACAAGGGGCAGCTAAACTGCTATAGGGCAAGTATCCCCCACTGGCCTGGTCCCACTGTCATTTGCACTTTGGCTGGCAAGGTAGACCATGCAAGCAAGTTTCCTTCCCATGAAAACTAGTGTATTTGGGAAAGGGAAGACAGATTGACACATACCTGGATTTTAACCTGCAGTGGAGTCAAGGTACAAGCAGAACTTCCACTGCGTAGTCTTAGTTTTCTCTTAACTTAAGGTTTAAATTCAGTCTTTAAAATAATTATTACAAAAAAATAAATAAAATCAGTCTTTTCTCATATTCCTACTTCTATTAGCAAATCCCAATGGAATGAGGAAAAAAGAAGAAAAAAACCAGAGAAAGATCTGCAGAAAGCTACTTCTCCCTGTTATTTTATAGCACCTTTATTTATGCCAAATCCCATGCAATTATTCATATATGGATATATATATGCACATAAATATTTTATACATATTTATATGCAAATCAACTCATTATTCTATGGTTTCCCATTATCCTGACTCATAGGATCAAAGCCATAAACTGGGGAAAGATAACATTCCTAGCTAAATGCAATAGGCCGAGGTTTCTGAAATATTCCATTTTCTGTCCTAGCCCTTCCTGATCTCTTTATTCCCAAGAAAAAGATACTGCAAAAAAGATGGACTTAAGTAAATTCTACCAGCTGCCTGATCTGCTGAGAATACAGTTGTACTAACAGATATGGGAGTTTCTTGGTTTAATCAGACCTTAAGAGAAAGGTCTGCACTGTGGAAATCTTCCATGCATTATCTGGTTTTCATTAGGAGTTCTAATACCCTTCAGCTTAAGGGCTAAATTAAAAGGCTGTTACTAAGAAGATATTAGATAGTGTTTTTACAAATCAGAATTGCAACCCAAAACATATAAACAGGGATTACTAAGGACTACAGAAAATTTAGTTATAGGCAACTTGGTTTTATTCTGACTCACAAATATCAGTCCTGAGAATCAAAATGAGTTACCACGGGCTGAGCATCAGATCTGATCATCCCCAAATCTCCTTTGCACGTAAAAGCTTTTCGTAGCACAGGATAAGCAATAGATGGGAAATGGCAGGCTTCCAGAGCAAGCCCTCTGCATTTTCTACAAATGTTTAATCTCCAGGAGAACCTGGAGTGGACACTGGCATCATTTGCTTTAAAGACACTGAGGTTTTGATTGTCAGATTCCAGTTCCTCCTCCAAACTACTCTACAGGGCATTCGTAGCCTCAGGTACACCAAGAGTTTCCTTTTTAAGTTGATCTTTTACATGGCCTTCAAAAAGCACTATGCAGCTTTCAGGTTACTAATACCATGTATCTCATTTACATTCTATACCTAAGAAGTAATTCTATTAAAACTACAGAGAAAAAAGGCAATGTTGCTGCTTAAAATGAGATATTTTTACTTTAGTACTAGGGAGTTTAAGTCTTGAAAAAAAGAACAGGGCAAATATTGCCTAAGTATGTTGATAAACACTCATTTGATGTGAACTATTGATCCTAGCAAATAATTTTCTGTGCTGTTTCAAACAAATTCTTTGTAAGTGAAAGGGTCTGAATGGAAAGCAGGCGCAGTGAACATCTGTCAGAAGGAAGCACGCTGTCATCCAGCTTCCTTCCAACTGTCCTGATCATCCAGTCAAGCACAGATAATGCCATTTGACTCAGATGGGTCCATGGATGACAAACAGCAGATCACAGGTGATTCAACACCAGTTAGCTGTTCACATGTGTTCTGTAAGCACATTGCTACTGATCACCCTCAATTTCAAAATCACCCAAATCATTTACAGAACAAGGGGCAATATTAATTATTCTGTATGAGTCACTCAGCAAGCTCAGACTCCCAAAGGACCTCAGTTGGCAGGACACCATATATGAACCATCTGGCCTGCCACTGTACATCTCGGAGCTGGTTTCTGTAAACAACTGTATTTAAAGAACTTGAAGGACCTTGTTCGGTGGTGCAGTGCATCATCTAATCTTTTTGTACATCAAGTAGCACATAATTATTTGACATAATCTGACTATCACTTCTCATTTGCCTGGTTAGTAGTGGAAATAAATGGAGTAGGACAGAGGTTTGAAAAAGAAAAGCTTTAGCTGACCCACTCCAAACGGGTTGATGTTAATCTATTAGTATTTCTCTACTTAAACCATGACAGTGTCTAAAACCTCACAATTTCCCTTAGGAGAAATGAGAAGGAGCTGAAACATCTGGCCAAGTAACTGTGGTATCTGCATATATTTAAACAATGCTTTGTAGTAGGAAGAAGTAACCTCTTAAACATTAAAAACACAAGGGGCTAGAGGGTTTTAACTGAAACTGAGACTTCTGAATCAAAGTTATAAAGTGCCAGCACAGAATCCATTTGCCTGAGGAATTGTTTGAATCCGTTTTGCATTACAGTGCTTCATTGCAGGTAACATGTCTGTGAGTGGTTGTTCCCCCATCTACACCTGTGTGTGTCTGCAGCCCTTGTTCAGGAACTTATTAATTCCAGCAGGAGGAAGAATGGGACCAAATAACCTAATTAGCTTAAAATGAAGCCTCACAGTTTAAAATAAACCACACTTGTCTTTGACAGAAAGGGAATGGACCAAGAAAGGCTTAATTTCATGGTAAGTTACAAATCCCAATCACAAAGTGGATTGCTGCACTAGGATAACAAAGACTTATTATCTTATTATTGCAGGATATTATTATTAATAGCCTCACTATTAGCACACTTCATGCGTTACGCTCTGACCTAAAGCCTGAACTGTCAGGCTCTGTATTTTACTGTCATCAAGATAAAGCTCAAAAAAAAAGTTCTCACAAGTGCTAATTCTTAAAGCATCATTTTATGAATATTAAAGTTTTACCATGTTAAATATTTACAAGTGATTTTGCACATCAAAATATCTTAACATTTGAGAAGGCAGCTGGTGGCTTGGTATCATGTGTAATTGTCTTCAGAAGTGCTGGCCAGGTATTAAGAAGAAGAGAAAGACACATGAAAGCAGAAACCCAGATTTTGGAAACTCACTGGGGTCTCCTCTGCTTAGACAGTGCTGTAAAACACCACTTCCAGGGGCTATTTCTCTTGGCATCTGGTGTGTATTTTCTATATGCTGGATGAAGACCAATTCAGTTACTGCTGTAAGCAATTACCCTGCCACCTTCCTGAGGAAATGAAAATGAGTTTCCCACAATGAAGTGTGAGCGTGTGCATTAATATTTCTTCAGAACTAGTCATTTTGTTTCTAGCTTCCAAAAAGTAACATCAAAGAAGTAATATACTATGAACCAACTGGGGTAATCACCGGAGGCAGAGGAAAAGCACAGGAACGGCGCCTCATAATACTGTGTGTTAAAAATGCTCTTTCCTAATAAAAATAAAGACTAAAAGTAAAGATTGCTGGGACATGTGAATAATGGATGTTTTCCAAAAGTATTAACTCTGGTGGGATCCCAATATAAATCAGTGGTTTTGGGAATTTACAACAATGCTAAGTTAAACTTCCCAGAGTCAACTGGTGTTAGTGCACGCATGCATCTGCACAGACACACTCTTTACCATAACATGGATCCATCAAAGGTTCACGCAGCCCAGACCAGAGCTATTTCTGAGGCATGCTATGAGGAAGCACTGTCATAGCTGTGCTAGTGCAAGTGGCCTGGCACGCATCTGCTTCTTCCTATTGTAGGTGTAAGGGTTTGGCAGCACAGGTTGCAGTCTGAATCACCCATGCCTTGAACTCAGATGTTACTATACTCACAATGCCCAAACCATCACCTAAAGGAAGTGGTGAGAACACGTCCAGTAAAACTACTGAAGTTAAGCTGCACTTTGTTACTTAGGATTCTGTTTTACGACCTACAGGAATATGATGAGTACCCTGCCATGGGTCAGTAAGATCATTTTTCTTATTAAAAAAAAAATAAAAAGATAAAATTAAAAAAATATATATCCCAGGCCAATAAACACTAACTGCAGAACTACCCCCCAGTTTCTGTAACACAGCTTTCAAGGAAGTCCATGACACCACATTTCCTTAAGTTCCAGAGGAAACACACAAGGCAGATGTTCTTTCAGAACTTACCACTGCACACTGAAGAAATGGGTTATACATAAAAGTAGAAGTGATTTAATAGATCATTTTACAGTCTCAGTTAAAAGAAAAGCACATCTTAAACATGTGTTAAAAAGAAAATCAGGAGGCAGCCCAGCTACTGAAAAATCCATAGGTTTCAGTGACCTCAAATGTTCTAAGAAATTTTGATCATAACAAGTATTACAGCTCTTTTTCATGTCACTTCTCCAGTCACCTCAAACTAGTTGCTAGGCCATGCTAACTAGTAAAATACCTTTGTTTTTTTAAATTATTAGTACTTCTGTAACAATAGGAAAATCACATTGCTAAGATGCTTTACCTTGTTTTATTTCTGTGGGTTTTATTCTTTCCCGTGCAGCTGATTGTTCCCCACAGGATTTCGACCTTTATTACTTGCTGACAACACGTCTGACAAATAGCTTTTTGCTGTGGTAGCTGAGGTTGAGCCATCTGTTTTTTCTCTAGAGAGCCATGCCTTATTCATAATGGCATTTTTCTGTTTCATTCCCTGGGGAATAGCACCTGCATGCTGATTTCCTATTTGACCCCAAAATACATCATCACATTTTGGCAACTGATCCCTCCCCTTCATGGCCCAGAAAGCACTATGCTCTGGTGGCACCAGTGCATCCTTCATCCTTGACAGCAGAGGGGTTTCCTTGTGGGTCATGAGCAGGTTGCAGTCAGCCTTCAGATCTGAGTTGGAGGAGACAACTGAAGGTATCTGAAGAGTAAAGAAGAGAAGAAAACAACCTCAAGCATCCCAGTGTGTTTCTGTATGTTATATGGAAACAGGCCAACCTGTTCCTCGTGGCTGACTTCAGCTGTAGCTTCCTATATAATCATGTAGACCTGTGTCATCCTCTTGTTGGGATTTAATTAAACCTCATGTGATGTCTATAAAAAAATAACTCCTGAGT
The DNA here is from genome assembly GCF_000696875.1 of Nestor notabilis. Taxonomy (NCBI): domain Eukaryota; kingdom Metazoa; phylum Chordata; class Aves; order Psittaciformes; family Psittacidae; genus Nestor; species Nestor notabilis. The sequence continues at coordinate 51,979 of NW_009919658.1, forward strand.
TTACAAAGATCAGGTCATTCAAAAAGCTACTTGCATTTTGCTGTCCATAATAATTTTCTTGTATGACAATATTTTCATTGATCTTATTTATGTGTGACAGTGACAGAGAAAATGACTGGGAAACTGGGTTTGAACTGTCACATATATCCCCTGGACTAAATAACATGTTATCAGAAATCTGAGTTATGTCTTCATGCTATAATAAATTGTTGACTGAAAGGAGATTTCAGTATCTACCATGATTTTTTCAACGATTAATGCCAAAACCAGAAACTATGCTTTTACTTGGTTTATTACATTTATTTAATCCAAGATTATAAAGGAAAATTCAGTAGAGCAATATATAGCTAACTGGCCCTGGTAATTGCATACTTGAATTTTGTTTCCATACAATTATGGTGAGGGTATGTTGTCTCAGAGAGGGTGAAATCTCCTGTGTGTTTAGTTTAGCAGCAGACTGTCACAAATGCAATTGCAATTGATCAGCTCTGTTCTTAACAGGATTCCTGCAGTTAATGGAAATTACTATAAAGAGCTTCAGGGCACAGGAATAATTGGATCACTAAAAAAAAAAAAAAAAAAGAAAAGAGGGAGGAATAAAAAAAGGTAGGACAAGATCAACATTTCATCCAACAATTTTCAAAGATGGTCTTACCAGAAAGTACACCTTGACGAAAGCAAAACTAGTTAATTATTTTTACAAGCCCCAAGCCTTTCCTAAACAATGGGCAAGAAAATGCATTATGAGTGCATTTTGAAATTAAAAGCATGAAGCATTTATTATCATCAGCTTGTTTAAACTAACAATCAGCCGTGCATCTCTGGAAGCGATCACTCACATATATATATGATCTATGAAATGACTGCCAAGAATAATAGCTTTTGCTAACTAAAAACAATGAGAAACTTTTTACTGACCTGGCAGTTTTTGAGATGGTTTTGTGTTAGCTCTCGATGCAAGGCTATGATCCTCTCTGGGCTGGTTAATTTTATAGAACCAGCATACACGTCTGGAGTGAAGCGAGAACTGTGGATGCTATCCACCTCTTGCCGAGAGCGTGCAGGTATTGACCCAGCCATCCCATTCACTTTGACATATGTCTCATGATCCTCTGGTTGTCCATGGGCCTGTGACTTATCTGTGGAATAAGGCAGCGTCTGCAAGAGAAAATAGCGTTTTAAGAAATTCAAGTTAAATGAAGTTTTCCAATATGGTTTATTTTGGATTAGTGGAAGCCACTTGGATGAATTCATAACAATAAATGTTCATGGAGATTAAAGATAAATAAACTGCCAAAATAAAAGATATTATACTAATTATTCTAAATGTGAAGCATTCCTGCATCTGTCTAAAAAGGAATCCTGTATTCATCAATTCTTCCCCCAACAAAACAAACCTCTAAGCTTTAACTACAGCTAAACTTTGCATCTGGATATTAAGAAAAATTAGATAAAAATGTAGAAAAAATGACTAATTTTAAAAATTGCCTCATGTTTGGTTTCCTCTTGAACAATCTCAAAATTTCTAAAGTGATTCTTTCATACATATATTCACTCGTTCCGCACTACACAACAAATCCACCATGAATGCTCAAGAAAACTAAGCTGAATGGACTTAGTTCAATTGCACAAACTCTCATACAGACCCTTCTATTCTAAATCAACATAATATTAATCCAGTTGATCTTATTTCACCTCCAAAACAACTTTAGCATCACGACAAACATTATCCTTGAATATCTTTATTGAACTGGAGCAAAATTTATAGAGAAATGGCAGCTGTTTAATTATGCAGCTTTTTATAACAGTTGAAAGCAGGAAAAGAAGATCTAGCTGAATGCAAATGACTATCACAGGGCAGTAGCATTTTATCATCCAGGTACAAATCTATTAAAGCCACAGGATCAGTGTTACATTATTTTGCAGATAGGGTTACATAATTGCACAGAAAAACAAATTTAAGATTGTTAATGATAGTTTCAGCCTTTGGAATTTTAAAAATAGTTATTTATTTATTTTCCAAATTAATACATCTCATTAGAGTTATCACCTCATTGCCATTAGTCCTCTTGCAAAAGCTCCAGAAATGCAAATTCTATAAATATGCCAGGTCAGGAATGGTTACTTAATATACAACAGATTTTACTTAAAATAACATGTTTGGTTTGCTCTGTATATCTTTAATGAGCATTAGCTACATCACTTGTATTCTTTAAAATAAAAAGAAATAAAGAATCCTGAAATCCAATAGTGCTGTAAGAATGCTCTGAAGTGACCCTCACAAAAAAATGATGAGTATTTATCAACAAGCTCATGCATCAAAATATAACTCTATTACAGCATGAAGAAGCATGTAGAGTGTGTAAGCTGTTGCCATTGTCAAGAGAAGAAGTTTCACCATCTTGCAGGCATGATCGCTGTGGAGCTTTATGAGGAACATGCCACTTGCAAGCAGATCAGGAGCAGCTCCAACGCCAGGGTTAAAGAGTATAGGTATCAATGGTGCTTTACCATTCCGTAGCTTTTGAGGTGACACTGAATCCCAGCTGTTGAAATATACAAGCTACCCAGACCTGAAAAAGCTTGTAACTCTCATCTCTTGCTTGCAAAGTGACCCTCAGAGCTCATGGGCTCCCTGAAGTATATATCCTGTGATTCTTAAGTACCAACGCACTGGTATTCAACTTGCAGGGCAAGGAGGGTGGGCCATGCCTGTCCGTATCTAGACACAGTGTGCTGCAGGACAGACCCTATACACCGTATCAGAAAATGTGAGTGGTAAACACAAGCAATGACCACTGCCTTTGATGCCATTTCACTTTCAGTTCTTGGCTCCCCACCATGAGAGGAGGGAACCAATGCTGCTGAATTTTGGCCATTGGTCCTGCTAAAGTACCAAACACAAGCCTTTTTGGCCAGCTGAGACACTCACCAGGAGCAGCTACCACCTGGACCACTTCAGGGTGAAACAGGCCAAGGAACAAGATGGTAACATCCAGGAACTGAAGGACTGCTCATACTGACCAGCTTTGTGCACATAATTAGATTGCTGCTCTTCTCTAAAAGAATTGCTTTCTCTACACTGACTAAAGAAGGACTCTGTGACACTATCTGGATACAGCATTTATTTAGGTCGGGTGGCATGAATACCCTATCATATCCTAGCATTACAAGCATAGATCAGTTGGAAGCAAAAGCTACACATTTGGATGTTCCTCTATAAACACAGAAGCCAAAGACAGCTTCAGAAGTCCTTGATTTCAAACCAAGGTTAGAAGTGCAGTATCTCTCCCCAGCACTCACAAAAAATGCTGGCTGGCTGAAAGCGATGGAGAGGTTACAAAGGGCAGCCTTGAAATGTTTTGAGGCATGAAGAGGTTGGATCTAGAATTATTTTATGAGAATTTCCTTACTGTAGGAGGCACAGTTAGAGGCATCCCTGGTGATAGATGAGAGTTAGCAGGAGCAGAACTAGTTCTGGAGCTCAATGACCCATGCAAAGACAATTCACTGTCCTCTTCATAGGGAGGAGAGCTGGTAAAGCTACCACAAAAAACACAGTCTCCAGTAAAAGCTGTGACACAGGCACATTTCATTTGTAGAAAGATAAACTGCTTGCAGGGCCTTTCCTTTCCTTCAACTGCTCAACTCACAAACAACTTTGCCTCTTGGGATCACCAAGTTCTGCTGCAGCCAAATTAGTGAAACTCAGTAGAAAGGTGGGTTAATGCAAAGCCAGATGCATGAGGCTGCTATTACACTGTTGAAGTTTCCACAGTATGGTCTGCGCTATAGTTTAAAGCTAGTATGATTCTCTCAAAAAAGTTTGCCTTCAGTGTTTCGTAAGACTCTGGAAAGGACTGACATTAAAAAAAACCAACACACCACCTTCATCCAACACTGCAAAAATAAAAAAAGCAATATTACAAAAAAAAAAAAAAAAGCAGATGTCAGAGATAAGAATAAAATGTTTTCATTTATCTGGATATTTTTAATTGCACTTTTTATCTTAATCTGAATTCTGACATTTATCAGAAAACAAAGGAAGGTTAGTTTTTAAAGCTTTTCTTTTTTAATCGTGGGTACTTGTGTTTACTGTTCTAGACAAACGCATGCTGTTGCCCATGAATTAGAGTGCACACCACTGCTAAAATATCTGTATTATATCTGCAGCCAGGAAACACATCTAAATCTTTGTCAACCCAATCCAATTTTACTTTAAAATGGCACTAACCTTGAATATGTGCCACCTCTTCAGACACTACAAATTCTTGAGATACTCTCTGTATAAACAGCCATTTACATAATTATTGAACAGCTTTAACAGTTATTTCACCGAAAAGGTCAGGCTGCCCTTAACTGGTTTTAATCTGTAATTTATATCCTTCAATATTTTTTAATAATCTTTCTGAAGGTCAAAAATAACATATCTCTCAGGAAAGGATTTTAATCTTCTTTAAAAAAATTACTAAATAGTAACTACCATCTCCTCTCTTTCATCCCCTCGGACTTACAACGATTGAAGCCTTCTGTAATGTCAGAAAGAGGCCTCTTCCTGCAAAAAAACTTTGTCTTGAAAGGTTCCTTAGTCTTCTTCAGCATTGTCCCCAAAAGACTGAAAAAGCCCAAAGCTAAATATATTCTTCCTTCTGAGGGTGGAACTCATTTGATTGAAGCATATCTCCTCCTATCGCAACCAGTGGAGTCCCATTTCTATGGCTCTTCTAACTTATCTAAAGCAGATACATAGAATGGGCAGAACACTTCCTTGTAAATACCTCTTTTCTTTCTCTCTACCAGGTATGAAAAGAAATAGATGAACCACCACAGATGTGATTGTCTGAAGTACAGACAAACATGAAATGTATCTCACCCTCAGTGCCACAAAAGCTTCTGATCTCACCAGCCACACACAAATAATTTTAAGAAGAGCATTAGAGAATGTTATTTCAGGCCTGTTTCCTTAAATTTTGGTTCACAGGAAAGCAGTAAATGGTTTCAAGCAAAGAAATGGGTAGAAAATAAATAAATAAATAGATAAACAAATAAATACAAAGAACACATTGGTCCACTGAAAAGTATCTCTGAAGAAATCCCTTCACACAAAGGAGAATTAAGTTATACTGTTCTGCACATTTATTCCTTATTCTGTAGAACAAATAATTCACTACACTGGACATGTTCTTTGCCTGGAGCTTTCAATCCATAAGGTTTAAGATGACTCCATGAAAAGCAATAAAAAGCACTACCATTTATCCCTATATTTCTTGCAAAATTCCCCCTCAGCCATGAGAAGTGAGGACAGCCATGAGAAATGAGGGCAAATAGCAACAATGGTTTCAGACCCACTACGGAAAGACAATATAAATCATAGAATCATCATAGAATGGTTTGGGTTGGAAGGGACCTTAAAGCACCTAGTTCCAACCCCTGCCATAGGCAGGGACACCATCTATTATATCAGGTTGCTTAAAGCCCCATCTCACCTGGCCTTAAACACTTGGAACCTACTCTTTAGGATTTCCTATTAGTTATCTGGAGCATCTTCTCTTGTTTCCCACTATTACCAGTCCAAGTAAAGCAGCTGTTGCAAAGCGCAGTCACCGTCCTTTTTGTTAGTGAACATGACTGTCTTTAGTGACCATGACTGTCTAATATCATTTGTTGAATGCTGTCCTGTGTCCTTACCACTGGGAAAGACAGAAAAACAATAACTGTAAATAATGTTCATGAATTCTACAACAGCAAGGAAAAAAGATGAGGCCAAGGCCTTTCCAATGAAAGAAAACAGCATTTAAAAGAAGATGATTAAATGGGACATGACAAAGGGCCAAAAATGGCCACATATTCTGTGTCTGACATTGAGCACGTTAATCTCAGCTGTGGCACTGTGCCGAGTGCCATGAGCACCTACTGGAGGCAGCCCTTGCCCCTGGGTTGTGTCCTCTTCAGACACATGCTTTTCATTTTCCAAACACAAAATAAGACAAGGCTTTAATCATTTCAGTTGCCCAAATTTATTACTGCTCCGCTACTAGGGGCTCCAATGATTTCTCAGTTTAGGTCTTTTAAAGGAAAATGTATCACAAGCTCATATCATATATAACTTATTCATGCCTCCAAAAATCTCAGGTCCATATTAGACATAAATTGTCATCTCTATGGCTCCCCGAAATACTATTTTTTCAAAACTTAGAGCCATCTTTTCTTTACAATCTTGCACACAAGTTTTGCTTTCACTAAAGTGACAGAGGCATTTCTTCTGGATGAGGAAGAATTGAAATAAAACCCCTTCTGTGCAATTTTATGTGTTTATTATAGTAAATGAAACTAAAATTAAATTAAATTACACTAAACTACACTATTAAACTAAATTATAAATAGAGAGCTTCATGGTGTACAGTTTTATGGTGAAGAACTGTCATTTAAAATCTAGTCCTCTTCACAGGGACTAGGAAAGAATATTAAGAGAAGGACAACTGACTTTCTTTTCTGAGCGTATTACTCCAGTGTATATCTGGCCCCAGAGAAGAGCATCCTGCTGGAAAAAAATCATGAGATACTACATGATTCAAGAAAATTTTATTTCGTATTCAAAGACATTTGAATGTAACACTGGGCTGTGAAAATAACCACAAATGACAGAACTCGAAATGTTTGCTGTTCACCTAAACTGAACTGATTTGAAATCTTGAGTTAGTACAAATCAGCAAAATAAAGCTATTGGGACAACAGTGATTTATTGTGTCTGAGAATAGAGTCTTGGAAAGTGAAACTGAAGTCTGAAGAGAAGCTCCAAATGTGATTGGTTTTGCATGACACAGTATTCATGGTTTAGTATTTTAACTGGGATAAGTATTAGGAAGCAAATACTTCTGGCAAACAGAAGGGAATAACCAGCCATCCGTTGTGTCCTGAATAAGCCAAAAACTGAATTTCACTTTTGTCTACAAGCGTGAGTAACTTGTTGATGCCCACAAAGCCCTCCACTGAAGCTGGAGCTCCCTAGCACACAGCTAGGGCAAATCTATCCCCTCTACATGTAACTCCATGTAAAGATGGAAAGGGTTCTTGAAAGAATTTTGAAACTTATTTTCCTCTGAGAACCAGACACAAGGTTTTTTACTGAGCTACAATAGGCCAGGCACTGAATTGAATACAGAGTCCCTTTTCCCTTCAAAGGGCTCTGGATCAGCCCTTCATGCATCACTGCAAACTTTCAGTTGAAATTCATCAGCTATCCAAAGCAGGCAGGTCTGATGCCAATGTGTGACAGGCTTCCATTTGTCACTGGGTCCAGAAATGAGCAAAGCCAATTTCAAACCTTTAATTTAAGAAAGAAAAAATCCCTGCTTCCACAGCATCAATCCACCAGGTTTTCTCTAGATGTGTTCAAATGTTAGGAATGATTTAGAAGTGAAAAACTGAGGGGGTGGAAGGAATGAGCTTTCAAAGGAATTTTATGTAAGAAAAACCTGGGCATAGCTTTGGAATATTAGATGTGAAATCCAGTGAGAACAGAGTTGAAACACAAAATATGAATGCTCAAAGATGAAAAGTCGGTTCAGTCTAACATAAGTCTACAGAATTCAGTACAGGATTTTTAAAACCAAATGAACGTATCACAAGAGTAAGAAGTAGTCTCGATTCTTTTTGACTGTAACCATTATTTATTATATTATGAGTAGTGACAGTTGGGCATTTTCTCACTGAAATGTTTTCCATTGGAAAACTGAAACCTAATTTTTTCATGGGAACATACAGATTTGCCTTGGCAGGAAAGCATTGCCCTGTTATACATGGAATTACTTATCACAGACCAGAATGGTCTAAAGCTCAATATCAAGGTGCCAAGCAAGAGCCAGTCTGTTCTCTGTATGATCAGAAAAACCAGGCTTGAATCCCAGCGTGCCTGAGCCTGAGTGAGACCTCTGACCACTGTAGTGCTGGATACTATGGGACAGGGTTTGTGCTCCACTTAGTATATTTATTGAATATTTATTGAAGCAGGGTATTGAATGTGGGGCTCCTACATTACAGATGAACTCACTGGCCATCAGAATAGAGATTCAACCTAATTCTCTCCTGTTGGAGCTGCTAAGTTTTATGATAAGGGAGACCGTGTGAGTGGATGTGGTATTTTGATATTTATTGTCTCGGGAAGCTATATACTAATACTCATTTATCACAGAAGTGTCTGAGAAAATGTCTGGAGGCAGTGAAGTATTATCTCCCTTCTGACATGTGAGTTACTAACTACTGTCACGTAAAACATTCATTCTCGGTGTGAGCTCGGTTGAAGCAACAGTGCGCCCAGACTGACATACTCAGAGACAGCCAGACACAGAATCCTGTCCCATCCTGCAACCAGGAATCAATCTACCTTCTCCTTAAATATAATTAAACTACTTCTTGCCATAGAAGCAAGTATGACTGAGTGGTAGCTTGCAACACTTAACAACTGTAGTAGAATAAGCTGATTCAGTGATACAGAATACCATTTTGTGTGTAAAAATGTAAAATAATCAGAAAAATAATCCTGTAGATTTACTATACTATATACCCACCCTGAGCATCTTCTGCTGACGAAAAGTACATTCCAGTGTCATTAAAAAATAATATATTTTTATGTAGTCATTGCAGTGCATTTTGTTAGCTGAAGTACAAAGCCTAGTAAAACTTATGTTCTGTGTCCTGCTGTGGTAGGCAGCCACTTTCCCAATACAAATGTGTAGCATAAAATATTTTTTCCCCCTTTCTAACTAGAAAGATTCTACTTGAGTATCTTGAGACAATTGTTACCAAATGTTGTTTGGGTATTATTTATTTAAAATAATGAGAGAGAAAATTAAAGGGGAGAGGCGGGGTAAAGCTTGTTGGAAATTTACTGAAGTTCTGCAATGGAATTCCTGTTTCTGCAGGTTCAGATTCCTGACCTTAAGAATGTCTTCAAGTAGGTGCTACTCCAAAAATACGAAGTATATTTCTAACACCCAAGCTATTAATGATGATGTTGTACAGAACCAGGTGTGAAGCAGAGTGAACCCCACTGGACCACTTTCACCTTCCCAGCAAAATGCAAGTAACCAAGTCCCTTTTGAATATGAATGTTCACTAAAGCTGACTTACATCTTAAAATGATTCATTATAGGGTTTTTTTCCCCCCCCAATTTCTTCAGAAATCTGAGGCAATACATTGTGCAGGAAGAAAATGTAAAATTATTGATATTTAAAGTGAAATTGAATATGTTCTGCATTATCCACTAGGATACTTTATCAAAATATCAGGAAAGTGGTTTTGCATGGAGCACTGACATACTTTGCAATGAACTCCAGAAGATTTAAATCCTGATCTAAACAGAAGCAAAGCAGTTAACTCCACTGACTTGTCTGAAGTAATACTTTAGCACTTAATATAAAAGTTTTATAACTACACACCGAGTCTCACTGAATACTTAAAAAAGTAATCACTAACTTAGTACAATAGTGGAAATGGGAGGATCCTCCAAGGAAGTACGAACACTTACCCCTTGATCACACACTGGTGTAAAAGTGACTGCATACTCTGCCAGGGCCATGTCATTTACCAAGTTTTTCACCTCTTCATCAATTGCAGGGTTAATAATTCCTCGCCTGTGAAAATCGCCTTGCATCCTTGTGATGAAGTTGTTCCTTTCCTGGCACTTTTGGGTGAGGCAAGCCAGCTTAGCCTAAGTGGCATGAACATATATACATTGATTTCACTCCCTGTTTTGACTACAAGATTACGTTTTGTGTCCAATCTATAATTTCACATAATTTCACTCAAAGATAGAGATTGCATTCCTATGTTTCTAAGCCATTATATGCCTCTTCACCTTGCAATACATGCACACAATAAACTGGAAAGAAACATTTCCTTTCCATGTGCAAGGCCCCCTTTTGACAGGCTGAAAGGTATCCAAGGCAATAATGTCAGCAAGCTCTTGCCTAAAGCCTGAAGACCAATGTCAAACAGTTAAATCAGGGACAGCTGCAGAGGGCAGATGCATGCACAGAAACCTATAAGCAGATGTAGGTGCTGCATCTGCTTTTCTACAGTACCTTCAGAGGAGCTAGTGTCAACTTAATTTCAGATTTTCTCTTCTGAAGTTCTTTTTCCTGAAAGGTTGAAAAACACCCTGCATTAACTTATTCAGTAGTCACGTTAAAACACTCTATCAGGTTTTTTATGTTTGTTTTAGTCCCATTTTCCAAGGCTTACACGTTGCATTCTTGCATGACCCTGCATCACAAACAAGGTGAAGCAGTATAAGGAGTTGGTTGTACCCAGATAGGCCCTGGGACACAAGCACTGCATTAATGTTGGTCTTACGTATTACTAACAGGCTTTTAGGTGTTTTTAGATGGAGCCCTACATCAGTGGGGTTATTTCAACAAAGCAGCATCACATTAAAGACACGGTATCCTTCATTATGCACTCATGTTCCTATTTACTCTGTGAATCTTCTAAAATCCACTTATGGGGAAAATTTTCCTTCTTTTAATCTATATCATATTGTACTATGAGAGAAACAAGGAGGGATTTTCTTCATGCATGTTCCATGGCAGACTCTGAAAAGTGAACATCAACAACCTCCTATGCTGACACAATCAACGCATGGCCTCTATTAGGATCTAAGTCACATGACCTAGTCTGTACCTTATGATTAAAATGTTTATTATTCATGGAAAACCTGCTTTCTGATTATGCAGAAAAAAATACAATATCCCACTAGGTAAAATTAATTTCTATTATGTATTATTTGGCATTATTATTATTATTAAGTAAAAAAGTACAAATTCCTTTGCATTTATTTTGCTTGCCAATTTGTATTTCTATAACGCCTACAGTAAATATATTACATGCATCAGAAAACTACTACCCTTATGAAAGTTCAATTATGCTGAAAGAGGCTGCATGGTCCTCAGCTAATAAACTGCGGGCTTGGGAAGAAACAGAGTAGATAGGACAGGGGAGACATGTCTGTACCTTCCACTAGCACTGGGGGGAAAAAAGTTGGCAGTAGCTCCCTGCACTGGTGAAATTTAATTCTTGATGAGGCAGGAGCAAAACATTTTGTTGATGCAATAGATTTAAGAGTTGCCCATTGATATGGATAGAACATCTCACCTTTTACTCACCTATGCTCTGATACGCACCATCCATCACTACAAACACCAGCGCTACTAAAAAACCTTAATTTTACCACCACTATTCTGCTAAGAGGTATCAATGTCTGAGAAAAGCCATTAACCCTCTGTACAGGACTGGTTTAAAGCAAATCACAGCACATGTCAAGGCTAAGAAAAAAAAAAAACCAAAACAAATCCAAACCCAACAAAACTGTAGTACAAGTGGATTTACAATGGAAATTTGCACCCACTCAAGAGAAGAAAATAATTACTTCTATTTCAGAGGAAAAAGAGGGGAGAAGCATGTTCTACACATTGTACGAAGATTCTTCAAGTATGAAGAATACTATTGAGAAAATGCCATTTACTAGTTGTTTCAGAGTATGATGGGCAATTCCAGTTTGGCTCACATTGTAACTAGCATCCCTTTTTGAAAAGTAGTTTCCAAAGAAATAGGAAACAAAATCTAAGGGAAAAAAGCCCTAGCAGGATTTTCCACCTGAGTTCAGTATTTGTATCCACACTGACAGCAGTAACTTGGCTGTCACACAGTAAGGCAGCAGCTCAGCAAAAGTTAGTGTCTGTACCTGCTCTGGTTTGCCAGGTGAAATATAATGCACAAGTGTAAAAAAACTGCTTGTGTAAGTATCCTTGTGTATATATGTGACTTCTCACCACAGTAACAAAGCAAATTAATAAAAATACAAACCACACACGTAACTGAAAATGTGTTAATAAAACTCTTAATGTTCAATCCTAGCAGCTGCATCAAAAAAAGTTAGAAAAAACTCTATCACTAGTTCATTGTGTTTCCTGATCTGATATAGTGCAGTGAGAGAGCTGGGAATGTTAAAAATCCTGACAATTTAAGCCAAGGAGGTGGCTCGGTAAAGAATTTCAGCACCATTTTGCTTGCATTACACTATGGGGATTATAGCAGAGACTGGCAGCAACTTTATATAGTCTATCATCTTTCCATAACATTGACCACCCAGGCAGTTTACATATTCTCCTTATTTCTCTGAAGTCAGGGGTGCTTTTATATGCCTGGAAACCATTTAATTATCCTCAGACTCATTCCCAGGAAAGACTGTATTAGTTCTCTCCTTAGAGAGGAAAGAGGTAGAATCTAAAGGCTAAGCTCATATTTATCCACCCACTTAAGCACACAGAAAACAGGTTTAAGGTACCTTTTCACATAGCTGAGCCTGAAGGAGTTCCACTTCATTCTGCAAGTCATGACACTGATTTTCTAATGCAACCTGGTCCCTGAGCTGGGCTTTCAAGGTCAGAATTTGCTGCTGTAATCTCTTGTTGACTTTTTTATTCTCCTCTATTTCCTGGGCATCTTTCACAGTGCGCACAGCCTAGAGAGTGAATACACAGATTTTCAGATTAGATGCCTAAAACAAGGAAAATATTCTCAATCATGTTTTAGAGCAGAAAACTTCTCAATCAGTGTAAGTACCTACCTTGTATATGAAAAAAAAATCTGATTAAAACATATAACTGCAAACTTTGTAAAGATATTAGCACTAATATCTTGCACTAATCTTAAAATTGTTTATAAGCAAGGAGTTCTTGGACCCCTGTGAAAGCAGGTGTAGGACTGGGATTTCACATGCTCTTTCAAGGTAAGAATTGTATTATAATCATTTCATATCTGGGAAAACTGGGGCACAGACATATTAAGTGACCAACCTACGGTCACACAGCGAGTAAGGAGAGAGCTCAGAAGCCCCCAGCCTCCTGCTACAACTGCTGTATAGTAAGCTCCTTGTTTTTTTACATATATTTACCTCAGAGAGCAAATTCCACTCTTCTGATTATGTTTTTCTTTTGGAAGATTATTAATAAAACTAATAAGATTTTAAGTATAAATTTCAAAAATATTTCAAAAGAAAAGATTTCTTACAATAAAATGTAGTAACAGTGGAAGAAATCTCTTGGATTGAAAGGGTTAGTGAGAGCTTTAGATTGATGGTCAGCATCACAAAGCCAGCACCTAGAAGTGCCACTGTCAGATTAAACAATAGATTAAGAATGAGGAAAATCTGAGGGTGACGAAAGTGTTGTGAAAAACATATATGCTATTGTGAATGTAACTTATATTAAAAAAATATTGAGTTGAAACACACAGCTGCTCAAGATTTCTGATAACATTTTAAGCAAGTCTAAAAGATTAAGCATTTCAAGAGATTAAAGCTAAAAATTCTAGTCAGACCTATGATATACTGCAGTAAAACCATGTAACCTGAGAAAACATGCAGGAAGATAGTTTGATTTTAATGGTTACTAATTGTCCTGGTTTCATCTGGGATAGAGTTAATTTTCTTCCTAGTAGCTGGTGCAGTGCTGTGGTATGGATTTAGTCTGAGGGCAATGCTGATAGCACACCAGTGTTATAGCTGTTGCTAAGCAGTGCTTACCCTGATCAAGGACTTTTCAGTCTCATGCTCTGCTAGTGAGGAGAGGCACAAGAAGCTGTAAGGGAGCAGAGACAGGACCCCTGACCCAAACTAGCCAAAGGGATATTCCATACCACAGCATGTCATGCCCAGTATATAAACTGGGGGGGAGCTGGCTGGAAGGGGCTGATTGCTGCTCAGGTTGGGCTGGGTATCAGTCAGTGGGTGCTGAGCAACTGGTGCATCACTGTTGGTTTAGGGTTTTTTTTGGGGGTGTTATTGCTTTCTCTCTCTCTTTCTTTTTATTTTATATTGTTGTTGTTATTGTTATTATATTTTACTTTATTTTACCAATTTAATTGTTCTTACCTCAACCCATGGGGTTTTTACCTTTTTGCCTAATTTTCTTCCGTATCCCACTGGGAGTGGGGTGGGTGAGAGAGGTGATAGTATGGTACTTAGTTGCTGGCTGGGCTTAAACCATGCCACTAGCACTGATACAACCAAAAGACGATGTAATAGTCAGCTGTGATGCATAACACCACAGTTAAATTTTCACTCACATTCTGTCAGCCTTTCCAACTCAGACACTTGTGGTGACTACAAAATACTGAAGGCATCATCTCATAGAAAATCACGAAATAAAGTGATAGACCACGTTACAACACATTGTTACAGCACAGCTAAAACCAGGAATATGACAGTTTCCTACTGTTCTTCCTAATGAAGCAAGCCCTCTATGCACAGATTCGAGCAAGTCATGCATGCTTTGTACCAAACTTTCTGGCTCCCTCTTGTGTTAAAAGAACAATAGCAAATGTTGGACACATCAAGACTGATTAGACAAAGGTTGCAGTGACAAAAGCCTGAGGACAAGTGTAAGACATGATATTATCCTCATCATCATCTTTCCCACACAAAAGAATGTTAAAAAAACCCTAAAAATAAAAAGGAAATGTTCCTTAACTGAAGATTTTAATGGTAAAAGAAGTAGGGAAGTAAAAATATTGCTTAGAGGCTATAAACAGAGGGGTTTGCTCTTTCCTTTTGCATTTTGCTGACCTGCTCTCAGTTTTCTGCAGTTTTAAAGCACAAATAAGGCATGCAAGGTTTATTTATGATCACTTTGTCAGATGTTCCAATTAACAGTAACCACAGGTTGTGTAGTCAAGGTCCAGAAGGGTCAAGGTCCCAGCAGATGGGACTGGGAAATAACCAAAGGATAACAAAGCCCCAGACATAGCATTTAACATACTTCATTCTTGTAAAAGCTGGCAAGATCTTTAGTTTTTGAAATTGGTGCCTAAACATTAAAAATAAAAATAGTCTGCCTCTTCTTATCTCTACTGTGCTTATCTGAAAACTCAATGAGAAAATTAGAAGGAATATGACTTTTTGGCTACAGGCTGTGACAGGACTCAGGAGTTCACTGGGGAAGCCTGGCACCTTATTTACTGTATTTCATGCAAAATTCTTCTATTTTTCAAAGCTGTAAACAGTACCCTGCTCCCTTCCTGCTCACTCACATATTTGTCCGAGCATCTCCCAAAGCACCATAGCTCAGAAGGCCACCCCAACATCCTAGAAAATTTTCCAGAATACTCTTAAGTATTCCCTCTGCTAGCAACACCAGTGAGACAAAGACTCCTGGCAATAATCATGTAGTATATTATCCCAGCTCTCTTTTACTTGCAATGAAAAATATCATGACAGCCTTTTGGAGTCTCAGCTGAGAAACAGGATCCCTGGGCATGAGAAGCTGTAGAACATAAGATACGTACAAAGTCATAAAAGACATGCTCAAAACACATCAGCTCTCAAAGACCTTGGTTGTAGGTCTAGAGTGCTCACATCTTCAGTTATTCATATCAGTCAAACAGTGCAGACAGAGATCTTCCAGATAATAAAGTTTATAACAGGAGAAAGCATAAATTATTGTGATTTACTATATTGAGTTTAATAGCCCTGTGGGATTTAAAGCACTTTTGGGTGATATGGCAGCTAACTGAAAATAACAGTATCACCAGTCTACAAGATGCTAGAAAAGTAGATCATTCTGCCAAGAAATGCTTTTTTGTTTTATTTTGTTTTTTAAATATACAAAAACTTTAGTCATATTTTAACAATTTCACACAAACCCAATATTGATAGCTTGGTGTATATTAAAGAGTTTATTTTAGAAGAGAATTATTGAAATAAAGTTACAACCTTTGTTAAAACACTTCTCTTTTCTATCTGTGCTATTTGCTTAATTGTGCCAATGAAGTCTTTTGGTTAGGACATAACAGACTTGAGTCATGCAGATAGTTAGTTGTGCCATCAAATAGTGTAACCAAAGGTTGCACCCAGTTCTGTGATGTATATGCACTGTCATTTTGACCCTGGAATGAGACACGTGTATTCAACAATTCGGCATTAACATTAGAACAAGTAATTAAATCATATTGGGAAGTCAGATCTAAACCAAACAACATCAAAATATTGCATAAATATATACTAATGATCAATAAACACCAACATAAAAGTTTAGTTATTGGAGGGATTTAGAAGTGGGTTTGTGGAGGAGTTTTTTTGTTTGCTTGGGGTTTTTTGTGGGTTTGGGGTTTTTGGTTGTTTCAGAAGAAAGGCTGACTGCACTTTTTCCAGTGTAAAAACATTCTGTCAAGGAGGGTGAATTTTATGCCAATGTAGGTCATGGTCATTGAAATACTTAACATCTTACTACAGTGACCAATAAAATAAACAATAATTGCCACAGTCTGTCTCCAAACAAAAGGGCTAAGGTTCCATTGCTCAAAAATGCCCCACTAAAACTTAAGTGTTAGCTTAATCAAAACACCATGATACACTTCTGTTCATTTTCAAGCAATTTGGGAACTGCTTCTTCTTACTTGAAATAGATTTCACTGTTCTAAGACGGTACATGCCAGTACATCATAATGATATGAAAAATATGTGCTTCATTTTCAATTAGCATTTCAATTCAGCATTCAGTTGTCTGAACATCATCACATAGTGCCACTTAGGGTATACAAAGCTATATGAAATAACTGCATAGGATTTGCAGGTGGCCAACTACACCCTCAGCAAGGATGCCCTGAAGCATTTAAATGAGATAAACAGTGACATTTAGGTAACTGAACTGAGCCCAGAATCTTTACATTTTCCAGATTTTGTTTTTATATTCTTCCAAAGCCATATCTATCTAACCTGCTCAAACCAAATTTGCAAATATTATAGGTTACTATAAAATTGCTTTTCCAGCTGATGAAAGCTGCATGTTTTTTCTTCGCAGTTTTCCTGCTAGGGAGGACAGAAGTGATATCATGGCTGCTGAAAAGTTTTTATAGAGGCTGCTTCCAGGAGAATATTCAATAATTAAATATCTTTCCATAAAACACATCATTTGGTGATAAAACCTTTATCAAGACTCAGAACTATCTGAAAATTCAAGAAGTTATTTATAACAAAACCAGAATTTCTGTGTTGTAGGTACATTCCAATGAGCCTTTTTCTCCCCTGTGAGACACACTTGGGCTGCATGCATCAGTTACAGACTTTGACTCCCCTTTAATCCACACCACCTGCTCACTGGCAGTGGAAATTGCTCTACAAAGTGCCCAGCATCACAGCTTCATTTTGTCTGTCCAAGTTTAGTAATTGGGGTAAGAATGCAGAAAGGCTGAATTCTGGAGACTTCTCCAGCACCCTTCATTAAGACCACCTGAAAATCCATGCCTCAGAAATAACTCGAGCAGGACAAGAATCCTTTTACAAATAAATAGAGGTGTCTATAATGCCCAAGCATGGCTCAGACTTTGAACTATGCTGTAGACAGATGGTCTACCTTGCATAACACCTGCTCACTTTCAGGTTTATAGCTCCAGTGGCTCTAGGTGCTCTATACTTGCTTCAAATCTATTGCCAATAGCAATAAAGGATGTCTCTGCATCCAAGACACTCCCTCGCAAGGAATATGCTTTTCTCCATTTCTGTTTACGTACATACCATTAATTTGCAGGGCTGTTTTCCGAGCATTTTGTCCCCAGATTCCTTTTTAAGATGGTCTAATTCTGAGAGAGTCCCTGTCAAACGAATTTTGATTTCTTCATATCTTGTTTCAGCAAAGCCAAGTTCTCTGTACCATCTTTGAGCCTAATGGGAAGAATAAAAAGCAAAACTACTGAGTGTAATTAGCAGTGGTATCATTTTTCAGTAATAGCTTACAACTGGACTTCAGTCTAATCTCCATATCACAAGTTTTAAATTACTGTAAATTGATTAAAATAAATGGGATTACACAATACACTATGAAATTATTACAAGAAATGAGTAAGACTCTTAAAGTAAGTGCTGTAGAAAACTATCTGACTAGAGCTATGCAGAAAAATAGAGTATTTTTTAAACTGATTTCTAAATTTGAAGATACCCTGAGTATTCTGAATAAAGCTAAAACAAGTTAAAAGCAATGGTGATGCACTCACACTTTCAGAGATTACACGTTTGAAAGCATTCAGAGTGAACAGAAAGTAAGATGTATCAGCTGGGAGAGGGAGGGAATCTTCCTGAGAAATGTCAAAAATGAAAAATGCAGAGGAGGAAACACCCCCCTCCCCCCAACCTTCCATATGTTCACCTTTACATTCTTCCTAAAATGCATTTTCTCCACTTTACACATTATCTGTAGGTGGGGGGGGGGACGACACAAACAAAACCAAAACACCATAGCAAAACTTCCACACAAACCACTCAGTAGATCATCTGTTTGCCTGACAGCAAGCTCATTCCTTTATATGATAGATAATTTCTTCTCCCTTCTGAAAGCAAAGGCTTTGTATTCTTTTAAGCTGAGGAAGATGTAACACACAACTTCCTTGAAACACAAAAAGATCAGAAGAACCCAAGTTAACCAGATATTTTAAAATAAGTAAAAATCAAATGATCTCTTCATGTTCAAATTACAAGGTCACAAGTCCTCACCTAACCATCCGTCATCCAGATCCACCCCTTCATTCTAATTGCCTCACCTGGGAAAGTCTTATAAGGCATCTGTCAAAGGACAACCATTTTGTACACCCACCATGTTTAAGCCTACTGCTCTTTTACATATTGAACACACTTGCTACTGCCAGTGTTTTTTCCACAGGGAGTCTGAGCAATGCCTGTTACTGCATGAAACAGCCCCATAAATATACACTGATGCAGCAAGCAATACATTCTGCTTAGATAAGCACAAAGTGAAGACGTTTCAATAAAAACCATGAATGTGAAAGCTAATGCATTCATAAAGGCACAACACTGAAAGCTTCCTTGGTTGGTATTAAAACTACACATTTACTTTACACAGGCACAGAACTAGCCATCCAAACAAGTCTCCATGTAGGTGGTGTTGGACTTCATGTTTACTACAAAGAGGTTGAGAGAAGGGCCAGTGTGCATGCTTTGCACCATCACTGGGAATAGTGAGAGCACTTGTCGGCGTCAGATTTTACATCATTTTGCTTCTCATTCAAATACTGCTTTGAATTCAGGTTTCCCATAATCTTCAGTGCTTCTACCGGCTTCTACTCCTCCTTATTCCCAGTGAGGGGGAGGGAAGCAGCCTGCTCAGAGATGGCCACAGCAGATGGTTTGTTGTGTGTGTCTTTATTAAGCCGAGTGCTTTATTAAGCACTCAGCTTCTGTCAAAGAGTGCTGGAGGAATGCAGCTTTACTTGAAGTTCTGGCCAACCACGAGCGATTGTGCAATTCATCACTTAACTGAAAGATCAAAGTGGTACATTTTTGGTTCTGCAAACCAGAGACATCCCTGTTAAATCCTGGCAGACAGAACAGCCATGCAACAAAACAAGAAAGAAAACAGATTTGTTCCTCAGAATTACACCAGAGTAGGAGATTACCTCTTTTTTTGATTTTTCTAGTTCCTTTTGCTGTATTTTTAGATCCTTTTTTGCCTTTTCAAGTTGCTCTTTCATCACATCGTAGCTTTCAAACATGCTGTCCTAGATACACAACAGAAAGATGTGACTCCTCTCACCTGTACAAAATGGCACACAGCTTTTTACAGAACAATATATGGTTTCTTTCTGAATTACTAAAAATATTTGCATAAACCCAAGATATTAAAAATATTTCCCTGTTGATTGTTCTCAATTTAATTCTGTTTTTACAGGAACATAGTAATCTTCATAGAAATTCACTGCAGTGTAAGATTCATTACTCTAATGGAAAAACACAGACAAGAAATCCACTATAAGAAAAGATCCTGTCTTTAGGCATATGTTTCATAAAAATCAAACCAGTAAAAAAAATAGATCCTATCAAAATAAAAGCTAGTAAGTGAACATGTGCATGCTTTCCAATAAGACATGGTTGTTTTTCAACCCTCAATATTTCACCACTATAACAGAAGTTTGTGGAAATTATTTTTCTCTACCAGAAGATTTTACTTTTGCAGTAAGATAAATAATTTTTAAAATGCCTGAACAATGCAATCTTCAAAGCATTATTCTTAACTTTGTGGCTTGCTGTATCACTTTAAAAATCTTGAGTAGAAGACGCGGAAAAAAACCCTGGTATTTTGCATTCTGATTCAAAGCTAAATTTAGCACCTCAGATCTCTGGCACATGGGAGGTTAAAACATTTTCTAGATTACGAAGTTAATTTAGATTCGTCCTCTGAATGACATTTGAATCTCCCCCTTTCTTTAGAAGATCCTTCTTGATAACATTCCTCATTGTTATTACCTACCTCTTTTCTGGAATAATAGATCGATGGGTCTACAACCAGAACTCCTCCTTCCTCAGTCTGAGTTACACTACATGCTGTTTCAACTTTCTTTGGCTGAAGACCATGTTGTTGACTTTTTTCTTTTAGGTTTATTATCTTTTCTTTTGTTCCCAAACTTTCATCCTTTCTCAGCTCTTCATAGGTGAAACCCAAAAGTGATGTTAATTCTTTCAATTTCTTATTTTCTAAAATAAAGTTTGCATTTGCTTTCTGAAATTCATCAAGCTGTTCTGAAGTTTCTTTCTTGATTCTGTCTATTTCTCTTTTCAGTGCACAGTTTTCCTCCTGTAAATCAGAAATAGTTTGACAACAGTTGGTTTTGTAGTCTTGAAGTTCTGAAACCAAGGTCCTGTATTTGTCTCGTTCACACTTTACCTCTGCCAAACATCCCAATAAAGTTTCTTTTTCACCTTCTGAAAGAGATATTCTTTGTAAATTTCCCTCTCTCTCTTGGATTAATTCATTATATTTAGCTAAGTAGTTCTCCTTGTCTTGTAATAATTTACCTATTTCTTTGAACCATCGGCTTCTTTCTTCTTTCAGGTCAGAAAGCAGCTGGAAATACCTCATTTTCCTTCCATCCATGGATAAAACACTCCTGGGAAGTTTATTTGAGTCTTTTTCAGAATTCCTGTTTTTCTTTTCAACACATGAGAGGTTCTTAGAGAAGGTTTCAACACAAAATGCTCCTGGGCTTATAGTGTTTTCTTCTGATAAGTTATAACTTCCACCAGCAACTTCTTTCTCATTAAGTAGATTTTGGAATGAAACAATGCTAGCTTCATCTATGGCTAACATGTACTGAAAATATGCATTCATCTCCTCCTCCAGTGCATGCATCATCTGGGCATATCTCTCATTCTCTTCTTGTAATATGCAGACTCTTTTTGAGTAATTTTCATTTTCTTGCATCAGTAGAAATATCCTCTGAGAACACGCAGCCACCACCTTCTCCAGTGCATATGTTTTCATGTTACGTTCATTACCAGCTTCCAGCGGTGACAGGTGACAGAAACACTCATAAAACTTGCTCCCTGGCAGGAACAGTTTGTTTGAGCACACAGCCCTCTTCTGCATAGGAGACAGTACATTTAACAGGTGCCTCTCTTCCTCTGACCATAGATGTTTCTGAGAGCATGCATATTGCATCTTTTCAGCAACTATTTTTTGACATGAGAGATTCTTGTTTGGTTTACATAGTTTCAGGGTCTGGTCTTCTTTTTCTTTCAGGCCAATATTGCTGTAAGAGTTTGTTTGGTGAGTTGGTTTCTGAGGTTGCTCTTCTTCCTCCTCCATTTCAATCATGTCTTCTTTATTATATACCCTATTCACACCAGAAATGCAGATTTCTGAGTGATTTCCTTGTTCCTCCATTAGTTTAAGGCTCCCTTCAAAACACTTCTTTAAGTGTTTAAAATCAACAGATAAATACTGGACATCCTGTGAGCTACTTAGGCTGTCTTTGGCTTCCATTCCTTGCTTCTCAGACCTGATCAAATCAGTTTTATTTAAAATTTTATAACTTTCCTCAGGAACATAGGTCACCTGTTGTGGTTGGGATTTCTCATTCTGTACTTCTCCTCCTTTAACTCTCCCTCTGAATATTTTTTGGTGATACTTCCCATCATCAACACCTTTATCCAGACATTTGTTTTCACCTATGTTTTTTGACAGAATTTGCTTGTTTTCCCAATGTTTTTCTAGATTGTATTTTTCTAGAGACAATGTGAAGATTTCAGTCACAGTACAAGGCATCTTTCCATGAAGAAGTACAGAAGCTTTGTCAGAAAATCCTCCTTCTGTAACAAAGCAGAGGCCATCTGAGCCAAGACTGGTATTTGCCTCACAGAAATCCAAACTCCTCACTTTCTTCACAGTGGTGACAGCTGATATGTGGTAGCTTTCAGGTTCTAGCAAGGTAAGTTGGAGCTTCCTCTTCATCAAAGCTTCAACCACAGAAACAGGGAATGTATCTGCTGGTAGATTTATAGCTTGTTCCTTCAAGGGGGAAAAGATTTCTTCATCTTTTTTTTCCTTACTTGTCTCACTATCAGTTAACTTCTCAGAGCAAGGGGGAAGCTGTCTTGCTGCACAATAACTTGGAGTACCTCTGGACAAAGCGAAACTATTTTCTAGAGTATGTGCCCTCTTTGTTCCAACGGTGACCTGATAATAGCAAAAGAGGAATGTTTCAAACTAGGATATATCATTCTATGTTGCTAATCATAATTTATTTTTCACTTCATCCATAAAATACTTAATTACAGACAAATGAGAAAACTTCTAGATAAAGAGTTTTCAAATTATCTAAAGGTATACAATAAGAGTAATAATACAAATAAGGTACAAATAAATAATTTTCTTGATACACACCTTCATTCATCTTGAATGACATCTTTAGTACCTGGGATTTAAGGCTCCTTTTCTATTCATATAAATACAGCAACTCTTCATTTTATCTCAAAATTCACAGACTCATTGTGTACAAAGATAACAAGCATAGAGGTAACATTTCTCCTCACCTGCTCAACCTCAGCTAGACCAGCAGCTTTTGCAAAAGCACTGGAATTGTGTAGAAGTTCTTCTGGTAGCTTCTCCATCTGTTTTGTCCCATCATAGCTGCATCCTGGTGCTTCTGTTACGGTAAAACACTGAACAAGTGTAATGGCATTCCCAGACAGTTACATAAAAATCAAACCCAAAAGATGTTTTGAACAGAAAAGTATTTTAGTGAGAGTATGACCAAAACTGCCATCTCTACCAGAGGTATATAACACCAATGATACAGAGCACAACATTAAAAAATAAAAAAAACTTCAGAAGAAAACATAAATACTAAACTTGAAGTTTGAACTTTATATGATAAAATTTGCCAATATCAGAACTTTTATGTTGTTTGGTCTGAAAAGCAAATCTGCTGCATAGCATTCCTAAACACTGTATTTCAGCCAGGGTATGGGAAGTATCCCCTACTTTCTTATCTCTATAGCTTCTTGAAAGTTCTAGGACTTCTTGAGAAAGCTCATATCTAAATGCTACTATCATAGTGGCAAATGGTTATTGCTTCACCTTCCCAAGATATAGTTTCCAGATTAGGTCTTATACCTTTTAAGTCATGCACACCACATGAATAAAATAATCTTTGCTTTCATTGCACAGAAATGAAAGCAAAAATTCTGGTTTGTTTTCATACCAGACTCTTCAGCATGTAGCAGCACAACTGGAGTTTGAGTAGATCTGCTTCTGATTGAATCCAAGCCTGCTCCCCGTTTCAGATTTTGAATGTCATTCTGGGTTAGATCTCCATTCTTAACGGGAGAAGGAGGAGGAAAAGAAAAAAAAACAGATTACAAATGTACAGTGTGATATGAAAAACAGGAACCTAAATTTCCTTTATTATTTTGCATTCAAAGATCCATTATTTCATTGTAATTGCTATTATTTCATATAATTTTCTCATCCCAACATTATCTAGTAAATGTTATGGTTTTAACCTTCTCACTGTTTCTGTCATACTTTACAAAGAGTTAAGTAAGAAAATCTGAGTAATAAGCATGTAATATGTCAGATCACAGATGGAATAACAGTGGAATAACATCTGAACAAAGACTAAATTATAAGCTCATGAACAAAGAAAAAAAGACAGTCCAATCAAGTTGGGGATGATCCGTACCCAGCTACAAAGACAACAGTTCCTAGGTTGGAAGAACTCAAAAAAGAATAATTGTTCCTAATAAAATTTTCTTTTCCACTGATAATTTAATTGCAAATTTTGTATTCTGTTCTTGACGTTTATCTTGTCTCCCTGATTGAATTTGGAAATTGCGACAATTTCTGGTGCAAAGCAAATACCCTTATTGCTTGACATACATCAGATCACATTTCAGATGCACTGTGCTCATTTTCAGTGAACAGAAGACTCAGGCTTTATTTTCTCAACAAAACACTTAATCAAGGTGGTAGCCAAAATAGCTACAGCACAGAAAACAAGCCAACACATTCAGTTTTGTCTTCCTGAACTGCTCTGCATCAAATGCCAGCAGAAAAATTTGGTCCCTTTTGGCTGAGCTGCAGCTTTAAAATTACATATGGATGGGAAAGGCAGTGACTTGAAAGTCTTCAGTCTGTAATGAGTCAGAGAAATCTACCTGATGTCACACAGGATCACCAGTGAAAATAATTTTGATTTCAGCCCAAGTCAACTTTCACATTACAGTGCTTTAGTCTGAGATCTTGACTGGGAGGCAGGATTTAAGTGGAAACCATACCACTTGCAAGATTTCTTCCTTCATTTTCTCATTCATATTGAAGCTAAAATTAATTACTTGAAACACTCATTCCATTCC
>NW_009919658.1:76707-112771 GCF_000696875.1 Nestor notabilis
TTTATTTCTTCCCAGATATCTTTTCTTTATTGATATATGGGTTCTCTCAAAAGAAAGTTACAGCAAATAATGTAAAGGATACAACACTTGTATGCCAGGAACATAATTCTGTGAATTCAGGACCTCAGCTGTCATGTGAAAGCTGTAGAAAGGTGCATGGCTTGGTGTTTCATACTTTTCCTTTACCGACACCTTCAACAGACCCCTAATGTTCACATCTAGAAACTGTCTGATAAGTCAAGACATAACCACATGGACCCAGCTGCTTTTTCATGCATTATTCATACAAGCATAGGCTGCAATTGGAATATTGCAGACATGACCCTGATACTGAGTTTGGAAATTCAAATTTCTAACAAGATTTGCATAACTGAAGCCCTGAAATGCAGTTCACTTCTGCAGTACCAGAACAAAACACCTAATTGGATCTGTTATTATTGCATGAAGATGCAGTAACGACTAAGGCTAGTTTTGAAGAATAATTGATGTGCTTGGCATTTGATTGACATGGCATTAACTGAGGAATCTCATACCATGTGTATTTCACAGGAGCCTGATAAGCCTGTCTTCATGAAACATTTTTTTCCTGTGAAAATAGGCAAACGATCCCATTTAATCTTTCACTGAAAGATTATATATAAGCAGCTTTCCAGAAAAGTACCAGCATGAAAATCTTTCTTGTTTTGCATACAATTCTTCATTTCTATAGATGTTGATGGAGAATGATCAGCTCAAATAGATTATATCTTGTAACTATTTAGACTTGAATACTACAAGGCGATAAGATTAGGAAAGTCTATTTTAATAGGTGCTAGTAAACCACAAGATAAGAGGAAAAAGCCATCTTCAGTTTTACAGTACAACACCAGATGTCTCCCTCCTCCTTTTATCACAGTGAAGTTTTTTCCCTGCTATCAAGCCATTTTCTACTAGAAAAATCCAAGTGAGTTAATAGCAGTACCAAAAGAGGAGGAAAAGACAACTAGAAATACAGAAGGCACAAGATTTAATATACACAACATCTAAGGAATGCAACCTACTGTGCAGCAGACCAAAGTAAACAGGCTTAACACAAATTATGGCATGTTCATCTATACCAAAGACTGGGTAATTGAGACTCGGTATGACCTAGTATGGCAACAAAGCTGTAAATCAATACTTAGAAAAGAAACAGGAAACTTCGTGTAGAGCAAAAAATAACCTTTTATGAGGGTACAGCATAAAATGAAAGAGGTTTGATCCTGTTTCTTGAAGACTTTTTGGATTAGTCTCAGGCAACTAGTCAGTTGATACCTTGCTTTCACTTCTCCAAATAACTCAATATTTTCTCTTTTTCTCATTTTTTTCAAACCAGTAGTAATTCTCCACTACTTCTTCCCTGGCTCTGAAAGCCCTCACTCCTCCTGATTTTAGCTGTGCAGCCCCTGCAGGGTGCACTTGGTTGTTGTACCTATTTACAACTAAGCACAAGTCCCTCTAGGAATATCTTAAAATATTTTCAAGCCTTATTTTTTATTCCCAAGAAGAAGTGAACTCTCCAGTTAAAGTAACGGTAGCAAATGTTCAGGTAAGTATAAAAGTAAGCAACAGCAGTCAGTCTTTCTGCCACCGCAGGGCAGCTATGGAGACATGCGGTGAGGCACAGCTGCTGAGTTCTCCACGAAGGTCACCCATGTGCTGCTGGTTACTGCAGGATGATTTTACCACTCTTCCTCTGTCAGACACAGCCAGCCTCCTGGAGTGACTGGGTTTTGTTCATGCCTATTACTGCTTAGTTAACTGCTATTAAAATCAAGACAGTTCTTCGGATATCATCTGAATGGAGTGGCTGAATGTGAGGCTTAGCTGATTTCACTCTATTTAACAAATCCTCAGAATAGAAATACCCTCCACCTCAGTGCATAAAAAAATAAAACTTTGAGTCCTCTCTGTGAAAAGAATTGTCCTTTGTCAGCAAAATGAATTGGCAGAAGCTGAATGCCATATTACAGCATATGCAGAGCTTTCCCATGCAATGCTGGAGCTAAGCGCTTGAAGCAAACAAGACCTATTCAGCGTATTCAGGGCATATCACAATGCACTGGAGCTGCAACCCACTGAACATCTCAACTCCCAGTCACGAATACTGTATCCATCTTCCCTTGTTTACCATTATCCAGAAAATCTCATAGACAAGATTTATTGTCAGCTGTGATTTTTATTTCAGCATTATGGCATGAATAACATGTGAAAACTCACCCAACCATATGTGTACTCCTCCACTGAATGGTGTCCACAAGACAAAGCTCTCAGAATTTCTTCAGGGATGTACTTCTAGTGCCTACTGAGACCTTTTGCTTTGGGCACATCACTTGAAAACTTAAGGAAACAAGATTTGTGAAGTTCCCTCAATGTGCACCTAATAAAAGCACGGATGCAACGAAGCTCCAACTACTGATTCCACTGGGTGTGAATTAGACACTGTGAAATACTAATACATAAACAGACATAAAGGGAAAAAATGCAGGAAGGAAAAAGCATCACACTTGCATCTCCGTTGCACATCCAATGACAATTGTAATCCCGGATGATATAAAGAGGAAAACTAATTATATACTGTATTATATTTACTTACCAGGTCAACACTGCTGTCTCTGTTCTTCAATCTCTTAAGTTGTGAGTCCTCTTCTTTCTTTTTCAACTTCATCATACCTTGATCTTTTAAAGCCCTATTTTCATCCAAAAGTTCTTCCATTTTTTCCTGTAGTTTGATTTCTGATAATTTCAGACTATATACATGATGGCAAGACTCTTCCAGTTTTCTTCTCAGAAGGTCTTCAGTGTTCTGAGAGCACTGGAGTTCAGTCAGCAGGTCTGCCTGTTCTCTTCTGTTGTCCTCTTTCTCCCTTAAGAACTCCAGATTTTGCTGCAATGCCTCAAGGTGGCTTTTCACGTTATGCTCCACATTTTCAACGTAAGTTTTCAATTCCGTTATTTCCACATCGAAGTGTTTATAGCCCTGAGTCCCACTGAATGCTACTTCTAGCTTCTGCTGGAGATACTGCACCATTCCCTCTTCTAACTCAGATGTCAAGAGAGCAACATGGGCACTAAGATCTAGGACTTGCTTTTCCAGCCTAGATACCTCACTCTGAAGGCAACATTCCCTTTCTCTCAGCACTGCTGTCAGTTGTCTCTGCCTTTGTTTGTAGTGCTCAAAATACTCTGACTGTCTTTTTATTTCATCATCTTTTGTCTTCAGCTGCTCCTGAAGCCAACGTAATTTTTCCTTTTGCTTCTTCTCTGACTTTTCTTGGGTTTCAAACTGTAATTTCAGTGAGTTGTATGGTTAACATCTTAATACTAAATCTCTTATTGTCCTATTATTTGTATTAGTTTTGCAACAATTCTGCCCTGTTTTCTGAAGATCATTCCTGTTTTCTGAAAACTCAGGAATGACATAAGTAGAAATATTTTAAAGCCAATAACATCCTTCATTTAGAGCAAAACTGACCTTCTGTCTTGTCATTTCAGTCATCACTGAAACATCTCAATAAGAAACAAACAAAACACCTTGATAAGAAACAAAAGACAAACTCACCCGTGTCTACCACTACATAAAATACATGAAGTTTATAAACACTTTCTTTTGCATGTTCTACAGTACATATTAAATCAGAAGAAACTTTTGAACTGGAATTCATACAACCAGCTGTGAACAGCAACAGATCCTTAACACTGATAGTGGTGTAGCACTGGGATGTTACAGTTAGAGAAGTTGTGGTTCTATTAGAGAAAACAGAACACATGTTTCCCAGAGACCTTTGCCCTTCACCATACCTGTCATCTGTCAGCTGCTTTTATGAACCCCCCAGAAAAGGAGAAAGGAACAGAATCCTTTTGAATCAGTTTGAAAAAGACTTAGTTATTTTCGCTTGTACCAGAGTGTGTTTGAACACAGTAATATACAGAAATGTGTCAGTGAAAGACAAGAGGAGGCTTTCATGATTCCCATGCTGCCCCTCTTTTGAGCAGAATAAGAGCCACTAGTATTATAAGGCCATCGTGGCAACTTTGAAGCAAGACCAAAGACACTAAGACATTGCTGTATTTCTTCAGGGACTTCATTAGGTCAGTCTTTTCCATCTTCAGTACTATCCTATCTGAAGAGTTCACTGGCACAGACAGGACAGAAGGAACAATAAGGTGAAATGTTATGCAAAGTCAGGTAGGTGTGGGATAATACTTTGTTTGGTTAACTGTTGATGGGAATATATGTATGTCTAAGCTTCCCGAGCCTTGAAAAGTAAATTTCACTATTAATTAGAAAAGCAGACTATTGTTCATTCTTAGTAGTCTTGCCACATGGTACAAGAGTCCTG
Source organism: Nestor notabilis (assembly GCF_000696875.1). Classification (NCBI taxonomy): domain Eukaryota; kingdom Metazoa; phylum Chordata; class Aves; order Psittaciformes; family Psittacidae; genus Nestor; species Nestor notabilis. Next base: position 81,069 of record NW_009919658.1, read on the forward strand.
CCAGTGTATTCAACTTTGTCCTAAAATCTTGAGAAAATAAAAGTGTATCTTATAATCAGAATCAAAAGACATTGTGTTTCACTATAGACTCTCCCTGAGAAACTCTGATTCTTTCTCTATTTTCAGGGATCCACCCAATGAGCTGCGGAAACTAGGTAAAAATAACTGTTGTATGTGTTTTCAACCAACAGCTGAGCTTCCTGATACAAGAAGTTTATGTGAAGAAGTACTAGCACTTTGAGAACTGAAGGCTTTCCACTGCAGAGCTGACAATTTCAGAACAGAGGGCAGGTGATCAGCAGTGGGATGTTCTTGGCCATGAATGAGGGAGCAGGTCAGCTTGCTCCAGCGAGGGGCACTCCAGACGAGAGCTTGCACCAGCAGGGCTCTGTAGAGAGGTGGCCCACATGACAATGCATCACTGGAAAGAAGGTAAGACCCGAAGCAATCCGGGAAAGCTGGAAGAGGACACAAGCTAAGCAGAAAGCTTAAAATGGATGCAAAAGCAGGTGGGGCCCAACTTGAAAATGCATGAGCAATTGAAGGCTCAGATGATGGGCTAAGCAGCTGCATTTTATGTAGAAAAGAGGCTGTGGTAGCTGTGTTGTGCTGTTGTATTGCACATGGTAGGGAGTGAAAAAAAAATGTTTTATTACAGGAATTACAGGAAAGATAAAGTCTGACCTAGAGAGGAGGAGTACACTGAGTGGGTTCTGGGGAGAAAGAAGGAAGTGGGAGCATATATCTCAAAGATCAAAGGTCTGAATGAGAAGAATAATGGTAGTGCTGTCAAAAACATTAGAAAAATAGCAAGTGGGGCCAGAAAGACCAGAAAGCTCTTCTGATTCCTCTGGTTGTAGAAAAAGAAAGGCTGAGATGATTTATTGCTTAAAACCCAAGAAGTAACTGGAGATGAGATTGACTTATAAATTATTACCCCAAAGAGAAGCTAAGCTAGGTTATTTGAAACAATATCTTCCTCACCAAGTTGATCAGGTCCTCCTGAATGTGTCTCAGTTTCCCTTTAACATGCACGTTTGCATTTTCAACCTGGTGCAACTTCACATTTAGTTGATCAATCATCACAAGAAGTGCTTTGTGTGATAGCTCCAGCTCTTTCATCCTGTGAGTGAAAATGAAAATCTTTGCTAAGTAAATACCACACAGCACAGTTCCAGATGGATAAGTAGTCATCAGCAATGCAGCAATTTATTTTTCTTCCAGGAATAAAATAGTAAAAATTTGATCACTAATAACAAACACTTCTTTCTTAACAAGTCTACTGGGGTTTGCACAATATGCTGGAGACTTTCAAAACTGTTAAAGAGAAAATCTATGTTCACTTTCTCTCTGCTTGTTTAATATGAAAACCATAAGCAAGCACATTTATGAGGTTAACGTTCACTGAAGCTTGGCACACTGTATGAAGTAACAACTTACCATAAGGACAACCACAGCACTTCGGTCTCTACATGTACCTGATCCTGTACCGATCGATACATGGGATTTTTCTAGGTTCACAATTATCATATTCAAATTTTATGATGAAAGTAAATGTGTTCGAGCGAAAACATCTTGCTTGAAACACACTTCACAGTGGGTACTGAAACCTCTAATGGATAACTCTATTGACTTTGTCCACAGTGCTGGATTTTGACAAAATAAAGGTTCACTTTGCATGTTGCTATTAAAATGGTAGTGTGAGATAATGTGATGTGGTGTGTTGGGGTTCCTCTACACAGAAGGAATACCTAAAATAATCTTACAAGAGCAAGCTTAATGTTTTCCTTAAGGCTTTCCTTTCCTTTTCAGCCTACACAAGATTTTTATTTTTTTACTCCATGCTTTAAACAGTTGTGAATTCCAAAATTTCTTTTTCTTATTCAGGATTTCTTTTTCCCAGTCTCTCTACTGGCAGATAAGAAATCCGCCCCCCCAAGCAGATACTAGAGCCTTCTCATTTCTCATTTCAGAGATGCACACATTACCCCCTGTGCCACTCAGGGCTGTGCTGTACTGTATCTTCTTCCCTGAATTTCTTTGTTCAACCTTCAATAGTTTTCCACTTAGCGCCCCTGCTCATTTTTATCTTCTAGCTTTGTCTTACTGCCCTTACATGCCAAAACTTCCTACTACCTCCATCCCAGCATGACAATGCTGCCTACATTCAAAAATCTCACAAAAATCCTGAAGCAACAGGACTAAGAGAGAAAACACATCATTAAGTAAGTATCAATTCAGGTATCAAAGCAAACCTGATGAGTTCCTCCCCACTGCAGACACTGCATAATCTAACACTGGTGTCAAAGGAAACTGGGCCATGTATGAGGCCAACACTCTGCCCTGGCTAGTTACAGCTGCTCAGTCTGCTTCTCTGGTTTCTCTAATAATTTTGCCTTCCACGTAACTCCTCATCTCATCTGTCTGTGCTTCAGCCACAAGAACTTCAGGCACAGGATTTCTTTTCTTTCTACTGGCTACCCAAGATCCCTGAAAATGGGCTCCCTATATGCCAGGCAAGTTTCAGCTGGTCATTTGGTCTCCCTGAATTATTCTCTCATGCTTTTTTTATTTTGGCTTTAAATAAACTTATTCCCATCTTTCCCCCCCCAATCTTTGCTAAAATAGGCCTATTCCTATGAAAGCTTCCATTTTAAAAAAGATTCATTATTATTTTGATAAAAATCCCATTATTAAAATATTTCTGGGCAAATCCCTTGATGATTCAAAACAATTAATTAAGGAATTAAATAATTATTTTGAACGCCATTTGTATTTTCTTTACTTTTAACTAGGTTTTCTTTAGAACAGTGCAGTTGCTGATCAGCCAGACCTTGATCTTATTATTCTAGTCAACTACATAATTAATGTTTAATGGCACCTTTAGCTACTGTGTTGATTAAGATTAACGTACTAAATTAGATGAAGCTTTCTGAAACAAGAAATTTTTTTGCAACACAAAATTCCAAATTAACTCTTAACTTTAAAGGAAAGGAATATAATATTCAAGTGGAATTTGTATCTTATGAATATTTAAGAATGAAATATCCTGAGATATTTCTGAGAAATCTGTCTGGTTATTTACAAGATTTTACATCATGCTGTAAATCTGAGTTAGATTATTAAAAACTCAAATATTGCATTTCTATTCTACCAGCTACACGAAACACTTACACATGCATCTTATCAAGCAGCCTAAAGCCCCATTAAGCCTTTCTTTTTGCTGGTTTTGCATGTATCATTTGACAGCCAGTACATGGGGCAAAGGGAAGAGTACATTTGCACATCACATTAATTTTGAATACAAAAAACCACCTTTCATTTACCTATTTCTTAGGACAGAATCTGACTCCACGTAGTCCTCTAGAACACCTCTCAGCTTTTGCTCTGACTTTTCCAGTTCTTTTATTCTGAGTTCCAAATTCTCTTCTCCAGCACTATGTACTTGTTCATCATGTATGCTTGCATCTTCTAATTCCTGGAAAATCCAGGAAGTATCAATTTTAACATTGAAATTCAGGATATCGAATCCTTCATTACCAGGCGTTTTAATACAGCAACAAAATTCTTGTTCTTTCCCTGATGAAGGATCCATGATGAAAAATCCCAAATTACTAGATTCTCAATGTACTGCTGTTTAAGCAAGGAATAAATGAGTCTAAACCTCTGATGATCAAATGAACAGTCCTTCTCAATTCTGAACACATTTATTATTTATGAAAGAGTCTCATTTCATTAGCCCCAGAGTAATTCAGCATGTGTGGAAGGTGTTGCAGTTCACAAAATGAGATCCCCATAAAAAATTCAATTAGACTAATTCATTAAGGAATTAGGCATAAAAGTTTTGAAAAGAGGACAATTTTCTACTAAGTATAGGAGTTAATAAAATTGAGAATGTTTATCACACAATTTACAACCCCTTCCCCCCCATACTTATTTTGTATAAATAGCTGATATTTTTATTGTTTCAAGACAGAAGATTAAACAATAGTATTTCCTATGTGAAAGGCAATCTGCAGCTATTTCAGAGAAACGTTCATTGTGCTTAAGTGGTATTCTGGAATTCTGCATTCAGTATTTTACTTCAAATTCTCCTTCAACTCTGATAAGTTATGAAACTATGCCTAAAAGGAATTTTTAAACTTGGTGTTGAGAAGGCAAGCTAAGTTTGGTTCTTTTCCTTTGCCTCTTTCAGCAATAGCTCTACAAGTTCTTCAGCCTGCAGTCCACCTTCATTTACAGAAACTCTTTTAAGCAAGTATTGTCCTATAACTGGTATCTGTAAAATGCCTTTGCTTTTGTTATAATTGTGTTGATTTGGAATTTTATCTGTAATTGTAATTCAACCACTGAGTTTGGACCTATTCTCCAGGAAATGAAGTGGTTACTGTTCTGGTTTGGTTTATTTTCTTTTTTTTTCCTCTACAAGGACCAAGAGTGACAAGCTCCAGCTGCTCCTCAGTCCCTTGAGAAGCCATAATACTTAAAAGCTACAAGTATGGAAGGACAAACAACGCATAAATCCACATGGACAACAAAGTTCAAGCCACTTTGTGATCTCTAGGCTTACCAAGCCCAGCCTCCTCTCAGAGACCACGCATTTCTGAGACCTGCAAGCATAATCATGGCTCTCCCTGGCCTCTCCCAGATGGAAAAGTATCTCTGATTTTGAGCTCCTTGAGACACTAATACTTTGTATTTATTATTTGTAAAGTGAATAGACATCCTGCTCCATGACTATGAGCACCCCTGCACACCACTGTGAAAGGAATATGTAATAATAGTGGACAATGTTACTCTCCTCATTAACAGTTTACAGTGGAAGCTGAATTAATGTCATTTTCTATTGTGTCACAGCCTAATATCCAACTCAAGCTGTAAGAAATAAAATTAGCTGTATATTTGGCAGAAAGTAGCTAGATAAAAGCAATGAGGACGGACCAGGCAGGAACTGACACTTAAAACCATTGCATTGATTTTTCTCACATATTTCTAGTACCTGTTCTTACTTGTAAGGGCACTTTTATTCTCTGATATATTGAAAGCTAATACAACAGTTTCTGAAGTTGATCTCAAACCTCACAGTCTATTAGGATCTACGCTTCTGATGTCTCGTCCAGAAAACTACTGAGTGTTCTAGCATAAAGCCAGGAAAGCTGTTATGACTGACATCAGAAATGAGAAACTTATTGTTTCCTTCTTCACTTGTACAGCTGTGACAGATGATTTAAGAACTGAGTCACTGAAAATCAGGCAGAAACATGCATGGACCAAATCTAGTCAGTTAACACACTGTACTTGTTTCCAGCTCTATAACAAATCCCAATATGCAATGGATAGTAAGACTGGAATGATACACTCTGTTTTCCAAAACTAGAAATCCTGCTAGCTCAGCACAGAATAAAAACATCATGAATGTGATGGAAAATGGCACTCAAATCAGCCAGTTTCTTTGAGAAAACTGTCACATGTGGATCACAATGTAACACACAAAAAAAAATCAGCAAACTAAATTGCACATACCTTTTCTGCTTTGTAACAAGACCATTTCCTGGCTCCACAGTGTGCTTTACCATTGCAGCCACATGCTATGACCATCCCATGTTTGTGCTTATAGTTTCATTTCCAAAGCAGTGATGAGCAAACTTATGTCTATGAGAAGAAAAGAGCATTTCTTTGCCAAGTGAATCACACTTTCCAATTTCTGTTCCTTCATCAGCACCTGGTTTGATAGCTCAAGCTCTGTTTATCTCCTGTCATGGTCCTTCTCCTCAGAGTAATGCCCAAACACTTCCTTTTGAAGTGAAGACCTCATTTTTCCCATTCTGCCGTCACACTGCTAAGTGTTTTAATTAAAACATGAAAAATCTTTATTTGAAAACACATTCTGTAAATGTTTGTTCCTTTGAACAACACATTGTGGGCAACACATTCCTTTAGGGATTGACTTTCCTAACTTCTACATGATCCTTGTTTCCAATTTAAATTGTGCTTTGTACCAAGGAAACAGGGTTATTCAGACTCTCACACGAGCCACAGTTTGCTGCATCTGACAATTAATCTTGTGGAGTGCCTCAACTCTTTCTGCAGGTGAATGATCTTGACTGGCGACTCTTTGTGAAGGGTACGTCTAAAAATTATCTGAGATAACCAGCTTCTTTTGAGGCTGATTCCTGCAGCTTCAAGAGTAAGATATTCAGTTGCTGTGACAAAACTTTTCCTCAGCTTTCTTTGTGCTGCCTTAATTGTTCTTTGCCTTGTTATTTTTTTCAATCATAATTTCTACTTTATGTGATGTATTATCATAACCATCTTATTCCACTCCATGTTCATGCTGGAGTTCTATGCGTCCATGGGAGCAGAATTGTTTCTCTGTAGCTTTTTGTGTAGCCCTTTTAACACTTAGATGATTTCCAAGAAAATGTGAGGGAGGAGAAAGTTATCTTTTAATATTGTGCTCTTAATATCTTCAGCTTGTCTTACCATTCCAGAAATAATTAAAATTATCTATTTCTTCATATTGCCTTTCCAGCTCTGAAATAACGGTTTGCTTTACCCCTCTTTGAAAGATAAGCCTGAACTTTTTGCATCTTCTAACCATTCTCCATCTCAAACAACTCTTTTCAACTTCTATTTTTTCAATCTGTGCTTTGCCCAAATTTTCTTGCAGTTCAGGTGGTCAGTATCTTTGTTTATCCATTATCCTTGCTGGTTGAGGTTGTGTCATTTTTGCTTCGTGGTAGCTAATGCCAACATTTCTTTTATTCCGTCTGAGACGATGCCATGATTTCCAAATATTAATTTCCAACTATTTCTCTGCTCATCGCGTTTTCCTCCACACCCATTTCTTCAAGCGTCTCTTTCTTCTTGAAGAGATAGCTGAGCACAGTGCATCATGCATTCTTATTTCCTAATCTCTCAGGCTATGTTGGGATCTTCCATTCTCCCAGTGCTCTCTTTGCAAGCTATTGCCTTAATTTTTAAGAAACATTCAAAAAATCATTTCTCCCACGTAGTTCTTACCCACTTCAAAGTTTCCTTGCTTCAATCTTCCATCTCTACTTTCTCCAAAACCCATCTCTTCTCCATCTGTCGATTTCCAGTTTATGAATTTAATATGAATTTTACCACTGCAGGGTTGTAAATCTCTATTTGTTTCCATCTTTGGACAGTTTTTTCCCCTGTCAGATATTTACTATAGAGAACTTATTGTCAAACACTTAGCTTTTTTATAAAGATATTAAAAAGGAGATTCTGTGTTTCCTGGGTGAAATGCAAACCACGTTTGTTGAAAGCATGCAGTATGGAGACAAAAACCTCAGTACTGTAAGAAAACCATTTGGTAGAGAACAGTTCACATAGCAGCCAGTAATTGCACTTGTATTTTTTCCAGTGTTTTATTGGTGTGAAAGTGTAAATTCTGTTTAGATTTTTTTTCACTGTTTATGGTGTGCTGGTCCTTATTTGATTATCAAATCATTCCAGCTTGAAGCTATATCTTTAAAAAAATCTCTAATTCTAAATTCAAATATTTTGCAGCTTCAAGTATTATGCAAACGGTTTTATGAAAAAAAATGCACCAATTTAAAGCTGCTCAATAAATATTTTCTGTAGTTTTGCACGTGGACTCAGCTGTTCACTCCATAGGTTCTTTTAGTAGCCTGTATACAAAACAAAACAAAAACCAGAAAACAAAAACCAACATAGAAAAGAAAAAGTCTGATGAACTTTAGATAGAAAATAGTAACTTAGAAATAAGTATTGGTATCCAGCCCTAAATTTACAGACACCACAATCTCCTTCTAAAAGTTTTCTATTAGCTTCAAAATAACAAGAACCAAATTTACTATCAGTAAATCACCTGGTTTACCTTGAAGTAATGAACAGTGTTCAAGAGTCCAACTACAGTCGAGTCTCTTAAAATAGGGTTTGCTGTGACACATTAATCAGAGACACATTCACCTCTGGCAAGATGAATTAAAGGAAATTACCCTCCACATTAGCACTGTAATATGACACGCACTCCTAGAAACATGAGAGTTGAGTAGCTATGTGACTACACAGCCATTGCCGCTGTGCTATCCAAGTTCTTGTCACCAACCTTGAATTTAACTGCTTAAATAGTTGTTGTAAACAGGAAGAATAGCAGCTTATATCAGTACAACGTATTTTCTGGAGACTACACTTGAAAATTTGTATTTTTATTCTTTTTTTTCCTCACCAAAGGGGACCCATAATACTATCAGCTATATCAGCACAGAAGCCTATAGGTCAGGCCTAAGCCTTGAACTCCTAGTATTTCTAACTATTTTAAATGGAATTTAAAAAATGCTGGTGTTCTCACTAAGTTTATAGAATGTTTATAAAGTGTCTCTAAACTTGGCCAATATACTTTTTACAGTATTTAAAATAAAAAATGTTCATCCAGATGTTGGCACCTATAACTGGGACTGGAGTAAAATAACTGGATGAAACTCCAAAGGCAATGGTTTGGTGACTTCCTTTAACATTACTCTTTGAAAGTTTTATCTGTCCTTTCCAGTCTCCGCAGAACAGAAAATTCAGTTCAGACTGAGGTTAAGGTGAATAGGGTACCACAAGGCTTCTCTTTCCTTCAAATGCATCTCTAGAAGCATATGCTTAATTTTTGAAAAAATGAAGAAAATTTCAAAAGGAATGCCCAAAATGCTGTTAAAAATATTGCCCAATTTTGAGGAATTTTCAACACCCATCTAGCAACCAAAAGAACCAAAACCACATGTAACAAATTATTAATACCCTTGGATTACCTCCCACCCATCTGCATCTACCAACATTTTATTGTATACATTTGCAACAACACTAGTAATGGAAGACCAGAGCCAGTTCCCAAGACTATCAACAGAAAGATGATAAATGAATATAGTGGGATCTGAATAAACCCCCAAAAGAGATCACGATAATATAGGTCTGATTTCTCAAAAGTACTTGTAAACTGGGCAGAAGAAAATACTGTTCCAAGCTTAATGTAAGGTGAACAGAATAGCTTTTTTGGATAACTATTGTTATCGTGCTTCTTATCATACAGTACTTGATCACAGTTTCGAAGGAATCCATTAACTACATTTCCTACTATAGATTCCATGAACATAATTACAAGAGATTCCAAATGAAAAAAACACTTTAAAAAATTGAAAAGGTAAAAATATTGTGTATTTTCAGTTCTAAACAAACAAAACAGAACAACAACAACAATAGAAACACTGCATAAATATTCAACAGGTTAAAACCATAGCTTAATCCTCTAGCAGTTAGGTTGTTGAGTTACGATCCTTACTGAAAGGCAGTGTGGAGCTTGCATTGTTCCAGGTAAGAGGGTAGTGTCTGAAGGGAGATACATGGAGGTTTCTTACCCTTGCTTCTTCATGATGCATGGGCACACGGAGGGTCAATCACATTGCAACCTTCACATTGCCTTATTAAAGGGAAATCAAGTTATTATAACCTAAGCTATGTCGTGTCTTCAAGGATCTTGAGGAAGTGAAATGAAACCATTTTGCGTGTGTGTTGATGCCTGTAGGGCATCTGAAAACCCAAACTCTCCATTTGGCATGACAGAAGGCAGGATCCTACAGCAATATCTGAATTTTTAGAAAACATATACCTGCTCTGTAGAACTGAAGATCACACCTGCAGTTAGGGCATTCAGTAACTTAGAACACAAAATCATTTCTCATTGAAAACCAGTGACTTTCTGCAGAAGTCTAGAAAGGTGACTGAAGGCATTCAAGTTGGATTTTATAGGCGACTATTTCTCTCTGTGCAAACACAACCAGTGTATCCTCCCCCACAGTATCAGGGTCTTATGAAGACAATTCTCAAAACATGACAAAATTTAAGAGTTGAACATTGAGTATAAAGAAATATAAAGAATACCAACCACACATCTTGGCTCAGTTGTGTCATCAAGGCCACAGAATGAATGCTAGTGAAAAAAACAAAAAAAGGAACAAAAACTATAACATAAGATCAAAAGAAAATGAGGAAAAAAGAAAAGAAAGAAAGATGTAAGATATGTAATATGAAATCCAGTGACATTACTTTACAGCAGTTAGTCCTATATCTATATTAATTGAGTTGATCTAAAAGAGAGATACAGTATACCAATCTTACTCTAAAAATCGGTAATGGGGTACAAAATTCAGTATTTGAAGGCAGATTTACAAATGGTAACATTTGTTGATAATGTAACTTCAGAATTAGGAGCTTTGGTTTTGTAACTCAGTTAAGCCAGTACTTGTAATTATACACCTTTCGTATGTTCACTAAGAGAACAATTAAATGAAACTTATATGACAGAGAATCAGTTATAAGAAAAGCATGATGTGTTCAAACAGCACTTGTTCCTCATGTTTCAAGTAGCAGAATAAAACTGAGATTTTACACTATTCTTTTGTAAAGCCTTCTAGAAGCAGAGCTGGCCGCTGAAGTATCTATAGGGTAAAAATAGTCATCCTTATTGTTCTGATTTCACTGAATTTTATATTAAACTTAAAAATAGAACCCATTCCTAAAGGAAAACAAAAAGCCATACTCGTGACACAGTAACTCTGAGTAGTGCATTGCCCTTAGCTATAACCAGCACTGAGGCTGACCTATAAATGCTGCCATTCCTTCAAAAGCATAAGACTTCTCTCCACAAGAAATTATTGTGCTCAGTGGCAGCAGCATGTAGGTGTCAGTCTGCACCTACTGACATATTAAACCTTCAGAAGAACAATGAAGAAGTGTATCATTCATTTATTCTCTGGCAACACAATCTTCCTTCAGGCAATCATATTCAGAATGGGATTTAATCCCAAGGAAAAAAAATATCAAATGTAATACAGATAGAAGGAAGGTCTCCACCTGTCCAGGAGCTGAAGGTTAATAGAAAATGATGAAGCTTTTTTGAAGCCTCCTGCTAATGTAACATTAAGGCAAAGAGAATGTTAATCATTTTAACTCATTACCAGCTTTCTGCTAAGCTTGTGATTAAGCTGTTTCTTTTCCAATACTTTTCTCTGTCCATTCAACTGATGAACCAGCACAGATAATGCTAACTTCCATTTTCAAAATTAGTAGTCTGTCTAATCCACTACTTACTCTATAAACTGTAATGGCAATGCATTAAAGGCTTACATTTTGGCAAACGCAATATCTAGAGATTTTGATATTTCAGAATAGGTGAATAAATACTAATATTTGCAACAATTAACATGTAGAGCTACCACCTATCCCTCAAGGTTTCTCTGCTGTGAGGAGTTAAGTGAAGCATCTTAGATATCATTGGCTGTTAGACACGAACAGCTTTGGGCATAGAAGTGGTTCAGGACAGAAGAGGCAAAGGCAGCAGAAGAGCCCTTTAAGGGGTGGATACTGGCTGCGTTTGTCTGCTAGTGGAAACAGGGATCACTGTCTTCCCAATGGATGCAGGCAGACTAGCTCCAGCTGGGGACTAGGAGCGGGGTGATGTAAAGTGTCAATTAACAACAGCAGCAGACAGCCCAGCTTCTCACAGCTCTTCTCCTGGCTCTTCCACAAACCCAGCTGAGTATCACAGCTCAAAAAATGCAGGACAATGTACAGCAGAGGAGAGACAGCTACTATGGTAGCAGAAGGGGCCAAGGAAGCTGCTGAGGGAACTGAAGTAGCTGCTAGAAGTGCAATATCCCCAGAGGGTGACACAGAGAAGACTGCTGCATCCTGAGAGCAGATGAAGGGACAGTGAGACTAGTGAAGGGCAAGGAAGAAACCTTCCCACATCCAGCAAGCTTTTCCCCAAATTGTCTCTCAGTTCTGCAAACCCCACTGACCTCTTCCAGCTCCCATTCAGAGTACTCCAAAAGCCTTCCATTTGCTCTTTTATACTATTCTGATTCCTACACACACATCCCCTCAAAAAAGAAAAGACTCCAGTAACTTCTGCATTTAGCCCAGCAGCAAGTTCATGTGAGATTAAGTACCTGTGTCTACCTGAGAAAATGAACCTGAGATGATGTGGCTCATGTTGGGATCTAGGCAATGGTTTAGAAAAAGCAACAACTAAAACACTTTGCTCGGACTTAGAGAAAGCCCCATTGTGAGCCCATGCCCAGCAGAACAGCCTAAACTCCACAGACCTGGGAATCATTTGAGCCCACAGTCCAGGAACTTCGTGCCATCTCTTGCTTGGGACCACAGTGATACAAATACGTTTGCTGTCTTAAGCCTCAATCAAAGCTTCTTCAAAAGAGGTGAAATTTAATAATATACCCTGGATACAGGGTATTAATTTGGAATTCCTTTCTATTTTAAAACAAGAAATATTTTTTGTTTGTAGTGTTCATTACATTGCACCTCATTAACTTTGTTTTAGTTTTCAGTACTTGCAAGTTTTGCAAAGCGATGTTATCAGAACAGGACAAGTGTTCAAAGCCAGATTGGACAGGGCCCTGAACAAACTGGTCTAGTGGGAAGTGTCCCTGCCCATGGCATGGGGTTTGGAACTAGGTGATCTTAAGGTCCTTTTTCAACCCTAACCATTCTATGATTCTTTCAAACAGGGACAAATCTTTGTGTTGTGTCTGATCTAAACCACAGCAAATCCTCTCTCTTCTAGTCTAGTGTCTTTTCAGACCCCTTGATACTTTTCTGTACTTGATAGAAAACCCAGGTAACAACTAATTTGAGCAGATTAGGGACAGAGCTTCATTTCATGCAGCAATGACTCTAACTCAAAATTTATCTTCTTTTAAAACAGATTTCATGGTATTAGGTTAAATGCTATTAATGTCAATGCAATAGAAAACAATAAACTAGTATGGAAAAGAAAATCCATTTGCATTGCCCAGGCATTTATTTACCTTTTCCTCAATTTCTTTGAGTTGCCTCTTCTGAAGTTCTATTTTATCTTCCAGTTCTCGAATTCGCTGGAACAGAAAAAGTAAAATAGGCATTATTATATCTAATTTGAAAAGTATATCAATCAAAAAGATAAGAAATAGATTAAAAATTAAGAGAGCAAATTACCATTATTGATGTAATGCTTCCTTTACAGTTACATTAAATAGGTCCATGGCAGGATTGCTCCATGGTTCCATGAAACCAAAGCATTTTAAACAAGCTGCACACTCAGAACATCATGTTTACTACCAGGAAGTCTACTCATCACCAGTCATTAACCATAATTTTAACATATACACACAGACAATACCAACTAGCCCCAAAATTCTTAGAAGTACATCACTACTTGCCCAGCAAATGCCAGAAGTTTTTTTACTTACCGAGACAGTCAGCAGATTCTACTTTTCTTTTTCATTCTCTATTTTCCTTCTTATAAAACATTACTATGCTTCTGGCATAGTTGCATTATACAATATGATTATGCTATATGATTTTCAGTTCATCACCAAGATATCATCCAGATGTTCAGTTACATTCTTTTACCAGGGCCACCTCCCACCAGAGTCAGAGAAAATGTCTTCTTCAGCACAGCTCTCTGTAATTTTAAGGATTTTTTCTGTTCAGTTCCACAGCTTCTCCAAAAACACGACTGTTGCTGGGTCCATGTATCCTATGTTATTTCTGTCCCTTGTTTCCTTTCTATGAATTATCTCTCAATTTTTTTTTCTTGGCTTCTCCATGAAGAAGAAGCATTTATTACACTTTTAGTATATTGTACTTGTTACAGATAAAATAGGTTCATAAATTAATTTTTATTTTAAATAGGCACAAACCTTGAATCTCCTACTAAGAGCCACTGGGAAACAAGGAGCAACTTCGTACTAACAGCTTTTTTTGGTATTAACTACCTGACCTCTGCTTGGTGGATAAGGTTATTAACAGTTCCCTTGAAACAAAAATCATCATCTACTCTAGTTTCTATGCATAGGTCAATAAAATTACAGTAACACCACTCCTGAATTATTTTATTGCTCCCAAATTGATTTGAACAATAGTATCTCTTTCAAAATAACACCCAGTCATTACTCATAAGCCTGTGCGATCAACTGATGTTGACAGTTGATTATCTGCTTTCAGTGTAAAGACCTCAAATAGTGGGCAATGCTGACGGTAGCCCAGGAAAGCTGCAGCAAGGCAGCAACTGATCCAATGACCATATTGTTTTTGAGAACCACAGAGTTTGGTGTGAAAATTGCAAATCTAAACTGAAGATACCCCAAAGATGTACATCCAACCCTGCAGTTCACTTGGTGCAGGGCATACTACCCCCCATACAAATACTGCAGACAAGTCACAAGCAATAGCTTTGTTATTTTTGCTGATGTTTTAAAACAAAAGATTTTGCTTAAATGACTGGTTTGAATATCATGCAGTCAGGAAAGGTCAATCAAAACCTCCACTGTATCATTCTGCGAGATTATTCTCCAGATAATACAAAAGCACAAAACAGATACCCTCATGTGATACCAGTGCACACAGCTTTGCTGACAGTAACAAATGCCCTGAGCACAGCTGTATTAATTTCACTTTTTCTCTATTACTTTTGAATTGATTCATACTCCACCTACTCCCTGCTCAAACCAAAGCTCTCTCTCAAACGATCATCTTCACATACTGTATGTACCAGAATATTACAGTCACAGTAAAAAGCCATGAGATGAGAAGCAGGGCAATGTAATCACCTCTGAGATCTCTGGTCCATCAGATTATATTCCTGTTTCTCTCCCACTCATTTCAGTTATGCTGATTCCTACTTACAACCACATCCTAGATCTGAGTGACAGACTACAATTGTCTGGGGGTCCTGCTATGCTCTGTGATGAAATCTGGCCATGGTGAGATAAGTGGAGAGAAGAATATTTTTAAACTCCATTTTCACCTTCAAGATTTACTGTGTGAAATATTTTTTTCAATACCTGCTGAGAACTCACCTCCAGAAAAAAGGGAAATAAAAAAGCCTCTAAACACCTGGTGGCTTTCTTACCTCAGGGTTTACAGCAAAAGTTCTTTTATAAAAGAACATCTTAATTAGGATAAGACAGCATTTTTTCTGGTTTGGGAATTATGTTAATTAAGTAAAATTTGAGATATTATTACTCCCTTATGAATTTTTAATCTTTTCACAAGATTACTGCTGTTCAGCTATTCTCTCCAGCTATTCAGAATAGCTCTAAAAAAAAAAAACCCAAAAGGCTGAGGCTTCTGTTTTCCAATTTCCACCCATAAACCACTATAATTGTTAAACTTCGTGGGATAAAAGACAGAGAACAGTTGTAAGATGAAGAAATATACGCTTTCCTAATAATCAGTGTAAATACAAATAAAACCTAGCAATTGAAAGGGAATACACATAGGGCTGAATTTCTTACCAGTGAAAAATCTACAGAAATTGCTCAAAACAACTAGATTTGTCAGTAAGACAGATACATACAAGGTGGGTATAGTCAGTAGGGGAGATATTTACATATATACATATGTATATGTAGACCTGTTCCAGACTTGCCACCTAAGGATAATATGGTGAAGACAGGTGACCAGTGTTTAAACAGCTAGTATTACCTTATATTAGTAGAAATCACAATGACAAAACACTTATGCTGCAAATAAGCAAGGCTTTGTAACCAGCTTTACTACAGACATTAAGAGTTCAAATCTAGACAGGTCAGAACTTGTTCTAAAACACAACAGCTGGAATTTTCCATCACGTATCAAAACTTGGAGTTGTTTACTTGCTTTCCTCTGGAATATTGTAGGGAGGATTATCCAGGAAGATGAAGTGGTCATAGCTATTCCCTTCAACACCCTCTCATTGTACAGGGTCAGCATTGGAAGGTTACCAGCCTAGCTCAGCATTTATATATCCTGAAAAATCTGGTTTAACTAATTTATTTTCATTTAACTACAGAGATTGCCTTAAAATACATATATTTTAATATCTATTTTTTGCATAAACATATATATATGCAATATATTGGCAGGGAAAAAAAGCAGATTTACATCTGTATGTGGTATTTAACAGGAGAAGAATTATTTTCCCCCATTGTACCTATATGCATTTACAGCATTGTGGTGAGGCACTGGATAGGCTCTATCCCTGGCAGTGTTAAGGCCAGGCTGGACAGAGCCTTGGGCGACATGATCTAGTGTGAGGCATCCCTGCCCACGGCAGGAGGTTGGAACTAGATGATCTTAAGGTCCTTTCCAACCCAACCATTCAATGATTCTATGATCAACTTGATCATACAAAGATAATTTCAAAAATGTAACTTGAAAAATACATATAAGCTACATGCAACAATCCTGGCGTTAACAAAAAAAGGATCTTCTAGAAATAGCAAGAAATGTTCCTCAGACAAAGGTTATAATAACCTACTGAGAAGGAAATTACAAAAGAATTACACATGCTAATTAAGACCAAAGGTGGGATTGCTTGAGATTCAGTGTAAGTATTTACATCTTTACCTGCTACTCCTTTTGTTTGCAAGAATTAGCAATCAAGAATCTGTGGACTCATTCTCAGGTTTTCAACACTTGATTAGAGGCTTCCAGTGAATTCCAATTTGTTTATGTTTGCAAAAGCATAACTGTGACAACAAATCATGCAGAACTATTTCATTGTTATCAAGGAATTCTACTGTCTTTTATGCTTTGGGGCATAAATTGACAATCAGTAAGTCAAGCTTTTCTTGCTATGTCATCTAACGCCATAACAGCTGTGCTGTAAAAGGTTCAGCTCTACCTTGACATGGCTTACAGGAACCTTGCAGGGTAAATTAAGCACATTATTAATGGCACAAAAACTGTGTGAGGTATGAGGAAGCAACAAAATCTACCATATCTTACTCTCAAAACACTGAGAAGTCTCAGTTGAGATGAAAGCTACAAATGCTGCTCCTTTGCTTATTTTGTTTTTAAAAAGGGGGGGGGGGGTAGAAGATATGGATAGATAACCTAAAACCAGCACAGTGTTTATGTTTCCTTTAAACCCTTTAGCATTGGTTACAGGCAGAGCAAGGATTAGGGACAAAATGGAGCGGTGTTCTGCTGCATTCTAGCATGTCTTGTGTTCCTATGGTTGATAGCTGCCCTCCAGTCACATGGTTGCACCTTTTCAGGACTGACAGGATACATGAGAATAACACTGTGTTGTCAAATCATGAGGCCACACAAAGGAATTACTGTAGGCAAACAAAGAGCCACAGTGAAGCAAAAATAGTGCAGTGAGGCTGGAATCATGAAAGAGAGGAGCAAAACATTACGGACATGGATTCTTAACACTGTCCACCTCGCCTGCATTCCAAACCAACCTGCCAAAACCATGAGTACTAATTTGTTACCTATTTTATTACAATAGCAAATAAAACCTCATGAAACTTCTACATGATAGATGGGTAGATTTGTGAATACTCCCTGTTACTACCTTCACCTGCACGGAGCTCTCCAGTGTTTGGGAAACAGGGTTGGACAAGCATCCATTTCAGTATGACAGGCAACTTCTTGATAAATCATCCTTCCACTAGCAAAGGATTTGCTGCCACTTCTGAGTAAGTGCTTACAAACAATCAGAAAGCAGCAGGGGCCAGGAGGGCCGTACTGCTGTATTGAGTTGACAGCAGATGGCTCTGCCGGCCAAGCTACGGCTGGCACAGCAGCTTCAGCTCTGTCAGGAGTGAGGCTCAGCTCTGAAATACATTTGCATTTCCAGAGAGCTACAGAACAAAGATGCTAAAGATGTACACCATATGCCTTATTTATCACCTAACTTTGATTTGAACAGACTTTTAAGTTCGATTATACAATTTTTCTTACTAGCAGTTACATATACATTATATATACTAAGGCAGGTGGTACAACTATAACCCTGATGGACAGCCTAAAATGCTAACAATTAGATAAGAGACAGAACACACAGAAAGTTCAGGCAGCTAAAGTACACATTTCCCTTGGAAGTCTATAGTGTGAAGACAGGTATATGACTGAAAGTCTGCTGAAGAACCCATAACATGGCACTACGTGTGACATTTACCTAACAGAGCTGTAAAAGGGAAGTTTAACATCAGTCATTTCCAGTTGTATAAATTATCTGTTCACTGACTGCAGTTATCATATACCACCCCTCCTGTTCAACCTCCAGTGCTTAGAGGGCTGTCACATTGTCCAAACGCAGGGAGTGAAACATTTTTCTCAGCAGAAGATACCTAATGTGCAGAAGATTCCTCTCTGTTTCCTTTCACCTCATGATTGGAAGTTAATCTTTCTGGGAGACAATGCAATTACTCACTTAAACAATTACTTCTTTTTGGTAAACTTGGATGGCAAATGCCTTTAGTGTTTATCTTCCAGCACTGGTAGGGAAATAAAGACGATTCTTCCTTTCTTTAGTAGCAGAGGGCTGAAACACCAAGGTGAGACTACACATTAGTCCCAGCAGTTCTGATCTGCCTCCACAAGGGGAGTCTCTACTTCGCATGAAGCGCTGCCTTGCATTATGCTGCCTTAGCTGGCCTATACAGGACCAATTCAGGTGTCTCTGCACCTACAGCTCAGTTTTCCTGACAGATGAATAATTTCACTAATGATTTTTGTTTTCCAAATACATCCAAACTCAGCAAAATGCTAGATAACCCTAGATGTAAAATCATTATTGTTACGACTCCCTTGACCAAGGGTGCAAGAGAAGGGGATAATGCAGCTTTAAAATTTGAATTAAAGGCAATAAGTTCCTTGCAGACCATTCAAACCAGAGGTCAGGTCCAATAGAATGGTATTAATGCATTGACAGTGGAGAACTAGCCAGGCACTGATTTCAAAAGGGAAATGTCTGTGATTTTTAGCATGGTTTGGCTCTTGTGGCTACACTGCAATCTCAGGGTTGCAAGCCACATCTCTCTGATGTCTGGGGAATCAAGGCTTAGGTGAAATGCAAGCAGCATGACAATGGATGTTTGCCTGGAACTATTACTCTGCTTTCACTAACAGAGAAATTCTAGTCACACAGGCTTAGAAAACGCAGTTTGCATTACAGAGCAAAGAAATACAAATAATGAACCTGATAGTAGAAACAATAGCTCTATACTTCCATTGCTTAACATTATTGAATGTCTAACCAAAGCAAAAATATTGCTCTATTTAAAAAAAAGTTAATTGCATTTCCACACAGTCCACATGAATTACATGTGCCCGACTTGTGCTATAATAGCAATCCATCTACATTAAATATCATTTCCATCAATATAGTGCCATTGTAGAGGAGTGCTGAAATAAATGGAAATCCTTCTGCTGAGCTCATTGAGCCCTGGACTGCAGTCTCAGAGCTATAAGTTTTCTGCCGGAGGCAATAGATCAACCCGGTAATGATTTGTCACCATTTTGAGAGTTTGTTATGTGAGGAATTTCAGCATTATAAAGAAAAAAGATTGCTCTAAGATGTAACAAAGTGCTCTAGTACTCTAAGAAGCTAGGTCCAAATTTCTTCCACCAAGCAACCAAAATGTACATACTTACTCATTTGTTTTAGTTTTTCTTTCATGATACCTCAAACCCTGATATCTCCCTACAATCACATGTTCCCCTTACACACATTCTGGGGTTTTGACCCAACCTCCCAGCTACCTTTTTAGTAGCAAACACAGATTCTGGGAATTTCAGTGTTTTCTGGATAGTGATGCAGGCTAGACAAAGTGGACTTCATCCAAGCCTTCCTCTCCAATTCTCCTCATATGTCTCTCATTCTTCTTCTACATCTTCAATTCACTCATAGCAATAGCCAGTTATTCACAGTACTGAGACAAGATCTTGGATTGCTTCGAATCCCCAAGGAGATTTGCCAAATGGGGAAAATGCTACCAGGAAAGGGACTTCTGTGACACATTTCATCTTCCAGACAACAGTGACCACATTATCCTCCATGTAGGTGTCAAGCTGCAGAACTGATGTTCTTGTTTCCTAGATAAGTGTGTAAAAGCCCATCTTAACAAACATACTGTTTTACTGACAGCAACATCAAAAACATCCATTTATCTGGCTGCAAAATATGTTCCTTGCCATGCTACTATAGTTGTGAAAACACAAGGATGTGCTAATCAGGAGGTTTAGAAATCACCTTAATAGTTCCTGTGACACTCCCTTATTGGATTTACATTCATCAGCAAATCCAAGAAAACAATTTGGTAATTTTAGCACAAAGCAGACAAAGAAGGATTTGCTAAGCTGCTTAGAGCCTCAGCTCTGAAATGTTGGAATGATTCAGGTTGATGTACACTCACAGGATAGGCACCATGGATGGACTATATCAGATATGACCTGTATTTTCAATCTGCAGGTAAGATCTTTAATAATGTGAACAGCATAACTATGTTACCTGTATAAATTTAAACAAAGATGAATATAAACTGACTTGCCTTTAGCTATTATTCAAATCATTCACCTGATGGATAAAATCCCTTAGTCAAAATATACTATTTTCTTGATCTATTTTTTTTTTAATCTAATGCATTTTAACAGCTGTTTAAAACCTCAACTGTGTTTACAATACAACTTGCATAGGTAACTGCCACATACATTTACTCACACTGTTGGATCTGCTACTGTAGGGGGTGTGGATTCAGGAATCTAAATGTTCCCTTTAGTCCCATATTCCTAGAATGTGATTTTGCATAATGGTCATAAAGAAACAAGCAAGCACACTGTAACAGCATTAGCTTAAGCTATTTCTATTTTTTTTTGCCATCTTCTACTTCATGAATGAAAACTTAATATAAATTTCAGCCAGTCAAATATGATAATAATAAACCATTTTGCATCTATTGTACCTTACCAAGTCTTTCTTTACATAGCAGGTAAAAATTTCATTCCTTTCTGTGTTCATGGTCTCAACCATGATAATCCAGTTAATAGTTACTGAGCTAGGAGAACTGTTCTTGTTAATCTTTATCATGCATTTGTAGTTTGTTTATTTGCCTTCCCTGGGAGAACGTGATTAATTAAAACAGTGAATTTTATAAATGCATTTAGCTTAAAATAACTAGTGTTAATATTTACTAGTAACTTTGATTTCTTTTTACCACTACAAGTCTTTTAATTTATGCTATAGTAAAACTACATCATACATTGATGTCTAACAGAAGAATGTCAACAGTCTTATTGTTTTTCATTGGGGAAAAACAATAATTAAAGCCCATTAGATGTATTTACGAAGAATTCTCAGTCTGTGTAAACTCAGAAGACAAAACACATTCAGCATTTTAAAATTGACTCCTTGACAGCCTAGGCTCATAACCAGGAAAAAATGAAAAAGCATCATGTCCATTTATTCAGCATTAAATTTAGATTATTTTACATTCTGATATTTAAATAGCAAATTTCCATATAAATACTTATGACATATGTATGAACTGTGCATATGAAGACACATTTAATCTTCACTTCTGTAACAAACTTCACAACACTCTCTTTTTTAGATTTGCCTTTCCTCAGCTTCTACTGGCCTTTCCTAAGAATCGTAGAGTATTCAGGATTTCAGATGTAAGCATTTCAGCATTCAAACTTCAGATAAGTGTTTCCTTGATTCTAATATTACCTTAAGGAACACAGCTGCTCTTGAGTACAACCTCAATCATCATACCTTGTTTAGGACAAAGGGAGCAGACCTTTCAGATATTTTGTAGGTATTATGATACCCGTCCTGCTATAATCACTTATTCAGACAAGTAGCATCACTAAGGCAGTTAGCAAAGCAGGCATGGTTTGTTCTGAAGCCTAAATATACAGAAAGCATACATAAGGAAACACTGTAAGATGAATATATGGAAATGACTAAAATTAAGTCGCATCTGCTATGCATGTCATCTGTGGCCAGTTACAGAAGTGTATCGTGATATTGCCACTGTAGCAGCAACGATGTCTTGAAAGACTCAATATTCACTCCTGCATGGTAAATCAATACTCCAGGTCAACGATGACTAACCTAGTTATGATGTGTTTGGCGTATATAGATGACAGGCAACTATGATATCATATGCCTTTAAGAGCAATTCATGAATATAGAAAAAACACATTTCAACAATAATCTATTATATGTTGAACAGCAAAGCATGGAACAATTCTCAACTCCAAACATTAATAATTGAAAAAATAAAATCACTGGTTGCCCTATGTATTCTTTTTCATATATAGTTGCATGCAAACATCTGGAAATGAACTTTGCTAGCACTTCAACACTTCAGATTTAAAATAAAAACATTAAAAGAGATCATATCTATATACATTTGGATGTAAAATGATCCAAGACTTTCCCCAATTATTATTGTGTAAGTAACCTTAGCAATAATACTTCTACCTGCTTTCTAAACTGTGTGACAAATCTGCGAGGTTTTGACCAAGCCAGCCTTTCTGACACAAGGTAACATGCCAGTGGAGGTGGTGTCTTTTTTGTTCTCTCTGACACAAGGCAGTGTGACAAATTTAAGACAACACCTCCTCATGCCTGT
Organism: Nestor notabilis; assembly: GCF_000696875.1. Lineage (NCBI taxonomy): Eukaryota > Metazoa > Chordata > Aves > Psittaciformes > Psittacidae > Nestor > Nestor notabilis. The sequence goes on from NW_009919658.1 coordinate 103,520, forward strand.
CAATGTGGTACACTGAACGCAGCACCCTCCCTCTCCTTTCCTCAAGAGCCATCCCAGTCAAATATTAAACCTTAATAATTCTCCTTGGATGAAAAATAGATGGTCTATCAACCATAACAGATTACCCAGTAAAGGGGAGCAGAACAACTGCTGGATTTATCCAAGCTTTACCTGAACATCTGTGGTATATCAAATGGCAAACCTCTGGTTCCCACTTCACACTGGCAATTACTGTATTAATGAATTAATTTCTTTCAATAAGGTTTTCAGGGAAGAAAAAAACCAACCAAACAAAAACCGGTAACAAAAACCCAACATGCAAATATGCATCTAAATGGCTGAGCCAATATGATCTTACAGATATAGTGACATTCAACCCTACAGATTAGGGTTGAACAAACCCAAAAGTAGTTAAACAAACTAATCTCCCAGTGTGAAAAAGATGTCCTACCTGTAAGACAACAGGGAGAACTCATGGAGGTATGTATGTCATCTCCTATAGCCTTGTTTGACCTTTAAGCAGTAAGAACTTGGCTTTTCAGGTCAGAAAAAAGGAATGAAGAAGCTTAGTGAAGGAAACTAGTTTGGTGTTTCTTGATTTTGGGCTATATTTATATTTTGACATTTCAGGATGAAAAAAAGACATCACTGCTTCTGAATTTTCCTTGGTGTCCACGAAAAAATGTGCCTGAGGCATTGCATTTCAAGTGAATCCTTCTCCACGGCAGTGACATAAAGAGGTCAGTTTTAAGTTATACCTGTTCTGTCCTAAAGGATTGTCCTATGTTGCCTTCTAGTAAAACGTGCCGGTAAAGTGGCAATTTCTGCTTTTATTACCAATGAATAGTCCACGCTGGACATAGAAGTGCTATAGTTTAAAGAAAATATAGTTAAAATATTTACAGCTATATTCCAACTCTTCAGAGTTGGAGTTTGGTTGCCTTCAGCAACCGAATATATTTTTGGTTGCTTTCAGCAACCATAGATGTAGTATATTGAGGTCTAGAACTGAAGTGATAGTTTGGTTTATTCTGTAAAACAGCTTCACCCAGGAATATCCTAACTCATTAGAATAAAACACCCCCAGCTTAATACAGTACCATAGTGCAACTCAGAGGAAAACAGAAGTTTCACAATTTTTGATGACACAGTGAAATAAATGATCTTTTCTATTTCCTTTTTCTTACAAGTTTAGGCAAGTTAATACTGCTCTGGATAATTATTGGATTACTTCAATAAAATCTGTCTCTCACATCCTTTCTGACTGGCAGCAGCCATTTTTGGAAATGAGTGTGTGTCAATATGCTGTCCTTCAAGGATTTTCCAGCTTCTCTTTCTATTTAAAATAACTTCAATTGAAATCAGAATAAAGTCTACTTCTATTATAAATTTTCTTCACATCTGAATGCTGACAACAGTGCAATTTGAATTAATCTATCCTAATTTAGACCCTGGTTCTGATGACTTTCCACAGTTTCTTAATGCAGAAGCAGCTACAGTCAAATCAACAGGAATATATTTAATATATTAGATCCTATTAGGTTTATATAAAGTATAATTTGACCTTTAAATATTTACTGGTTTTAGCAGATAACACTATCACAATACATTTTTAGGGCAATCTAACCAGGATACTGTGTGGATTTTTTTGTGTTGTTTTTTTGCGGGGGCCATTGGTCTTTTTTGTTCTGGGCTTGGGTTTTGATTTGTTTGGTTTTTTTGGGGTGTGTGTGTTAGCGCGTTATATATACATACAATATAAATAAAATTACCCTCCTTAACAGTACCTGCTAGTAATGATCTTCATATTTTCTAAAATTCACAAAAGTCATGCTACAGCACTGACTAAAGCATGAATGTTACTTTTAAATGAGGTCCCACTAAAAATAAATCAGACATCGGTTTACAAAGGCTTATAATAACAGTGTGTAGCACAGCGAGACATTTTTGATGGCAATTTATGCAAGAATGGCAGTTGAACTGCACATACCCTATGGCTAGAAGCAAATATCACAAGCTGCTCATGACAGATTTTTAATTAACATATTTTGCCTCCTCTAATAGAGAGGATGGTGTAAAGCAAAGCACCTTCTCCAACTTAAAGGGAGTACTGTCAGTAAGCTTCAGCTGAGGATCTGTGCCCCAGACCTGCATGTTGCATTCTGGGTTTAATAACAGTGTGTGTGTCTTAGCAAGCAGGCCTAATCACACAGTCTGTCTAATTTGGCTCCACAGAGGCCTGGTTTCCTTAATACACAATGGGTATACATTGGTAGTTCCATTTTTAGGTCCCGTTATATTAGTTTAATGAACAATAATAATGTGGGTCTATACATTGCCAAGATGAACAGACCTATCAATGTAAAACAGTGCCTAACATCCTGAAGTATATTTATTTCACTGGAACAAAGTCAATACCCAGTGGTTAAGAACTAAGGTTTTATATCCAGACAAAGAAGCACACATAAAGCAGCACAGACTCACATTTGAACAACAATTTGCCCACTCTTATGCACATCCCTGTCCCTTTCAGATAGTACATTCCACCAGCTTTGGAAAAACAGCATCTCCCAAACTAAATCCTCAAAATCCCTGCATGAAGCAGTTCACCGACAATGAAACCCTGCAGATCTACCTGTAGTAGAAAACTCCTTCTCCATAATCAGATCTTGGACCCACATTCTATATGTCTGACACATAAACTCTGACTCAGAGAAAGATGTAACCAGACTGCCTGGATAAGCAGAGTTGTTCTTTTGGAGCCCTTATATCAGGCAGACCAGAAAGTAATGGAAGCAAACAAACAGACCTTTTGGAAGTGACCAAAGAGTGATCAAACTTTCAGAATTTCAGAGAATTTGGAGTCTTTAATATATGGTTTCTGCTTCACAGGAATTTTAAGAGTGTTTGCAACAAGGACATTCTCTATTAAGTCTTGCAGGTCCACCACGTTGTCATATCATTCTCTGTAACCTCCACTAAAGCAGAGTAGGAAGAGTGGTGCTAATCCTAAAAGCAATGCAGATTGTACAGATACAACCAGGTCTAGATTACAGTTTTGCCAGAATAAAGTGTAATGGGTGTTTGCTAATGTTACAATGCCAGCAAAACCTCTGGTGGCCATTAATGTACAAGGAAAAGAGGAAATTAATTTAATATAGCGTATATGGATACTTAGAGCAGCTTGATCCATAATTTAGGTTTCTGCCAACACAAGTATGGTTTCGTTTGTGTAGCATTCAGTTTCTGCCATCAACCCGTGTGGATGAACCAAATCCTATGAGAATTAGCCCTGTGACACTACTGATCCATGCTAGGGTTTTCTGTTTGCTTGTTTTTAAGCTGTAGACATTTGCCTACAACTATTAGGTTATCAGTGTTGACCACTGGTCCCATAAGAACCCATGAATACAGCCTTCAAGAAATAACAACTATGAAGAAACTGAGCAAAGGATTTCAAATGCAGTCTCCCACATCCCAGGAAAATTAACTAGCATTTTTGCCTTTGGATTTTTTTGTTTTGTCTACTACAGGGGGTTAAAAATAGATGACTAAAATGCTTAGCTCCTTATTAAACCATAGAATTCCGTTTAATGTGTCCTGCAGGGCTGTAACATTGGCATGTCTAATGAGACAGGCACAATATGAAACTTTAATGACATGTTATATAATGGATTTGGAGACAGGTACATAAACATCCAAGGCTAATGAGGCTATGTTTATAGCAGCAGTTTTGTTTAGAGCAGGAGTGAAGTTTTCTTCCACACTCATCACATTTAACTTTATGATGTGGAAGAATCTGTGAATATATGAACTGGACTCAAACTGAAGATGTTCTCCAGATGTGCACCTAAAGTGCTCCAACTGATAGTGAGCAGTCCACGGGATCAAATAGTCCAGATTACACTCCTGATATGCACATACTATGGATTTGGGTCCTCAGAAACAACTTTTTCACTCTACAAATCTACACCTAGTTTTCCTTCCTATGTGCCAATATTATATTAAGAGCAGCCCTGCGGAGAAGGACTTGGGGGTGGTGGTTAATGAGAAACTCGACATGAGCAGGCAGTGTGCACTTGCAGCCCAGAAACCAACCATATCCTGGGCTGTATCAAAAGAAGCGTGACCAGCAGGTCAAAGGAGGTGATCCTGCCCCTCTACTCTGCTCTCGTGAGACCTCACTTGGAGTATTGTGTCCAGTTCTGGTGTCCTCAACATAAAAAGCACATGGAGCTGTTGGAGCAAGTCCAGAGGCCACGAGGATGATAAGAGGACTGGAGCACCTCCCATATGAAGACAGGCTGAGAAAGTTGGGGCTGTTCAGCCTGGAAAAGAGAAGGCTGCGTGGAGACCTCATAGCAGCCTTCCAGTATCTGAAGGGGGCCTACAAGGATGCTGGGGAGGGACTCTTCATTAGGGACTCTAGTGGTAGGACAAGGGGTAATGGCTTTAAACTTAAACAGGGGAACTTTAGGTTAGATATAAGGAAGAAGTTCTTCACAGTGAGGGTGGTGAGGCACTGGAATAGGTTGCCCAAGGAAGCTATGAATGCTCCAACCCTGGCGGCGTTTAAGGCCAGGCTGGGCAGAGCCTTGGGTGACCTAGTTTAGTGTGTGGTGTCCCTGCTCATGGCAGGGGGATTGGAACTAGATGATCTTAAGATCCTTTCCAACCTTAACTATTCTATGATTCTATTCTATGAGTCTAACTTAGAGCCTCGGCCCAGGTGTCCCCCAAAAATACTCTCCAACAAGGGTCACAGAAGGTCCTAGCCAGTAATGGTCCTTCAAACAATGTCAAACTACATGTGTGGAGGAAGCAAAGGACCCAAGTATATCTAGTCTGATGTAAAAAACTGAAAATGTATATCCTTTAGGTGTACAGGCACGAGTCAAAACACATCATCATCCATACCCTTTAAATGTCATTGATAAATATTTACACAACTGAAAGTTCTGAATAAAACACGAACAGTCTGGCTAGTAAATTGGACTGCCTAAGAGACTAGCAACAAAAACCCATTCTCACTAATTTTCAGCTACACTAATAACGTTAAGCTAATAACTTCTGGCTCCATCCTTATTTAACAAATTGCATATATTTACTCTACTCTCTCCCTCTAATATTTTTAGTGACAGCTGGTGCCTACCTTCTCCAGCTTTCTCTTCACCATTGTTGATCCAAGACCCATTAAAAAATTCATCTCCTGATCTCAATGTTACGTGTTCCAAACTAAGGGAACATAGTGAAGGAGTAAGAGAAAGGAGACTTCTATGAAGTCAGAGGTCAACTCTAATACTGGCACCATAAGCAGATAAAAAAGCTGGAGAGAGACTTTTTACAAGGGTGTGTGGTGACAGCACTTTAAACTAAAAGAGGCTTTAAACTGAAAGAGAGTAGATTTAGGTTATACATAAGGAAGAAATTCTTTACTGTGAGGGTGGTGAGACAGTGGCACAGGCTGTGGCCCATCCCTGGCAGTGTTCAAGGCCAGGTTGGACGCGGCTTTATCAACATGGTCTAGTGGAAGGTGTTCCTGCCTGTAGCATGGCACTGAAGATCATCTAGGAGTGGCACAACCCACTCACAGATGATCTTTAAGGTCCCTTACAATTGAAGCCATTCTATGATCCTATGATTCTTATCACTGCAGGAAGGCAAGAGATGATCATACAGTGCCTGGTCAGTACATTATATCAGTTGTGGTCTATATTCATCTAAAAGGCCAAACTGAACAGAGAGAGGCTTGAACTAAACTAATGCAATTCTTGCCCTACAACCAGTATCTGAAATAACAACATCCTGAACATACCTGCATAGCACAGTTTGGCATTCACAGTGCATGATTCCAGATTTGCACAGAAAGTAACCAGAGCAACTGCAGAGCAGTCCTTGATATCTAAGACACCCTGCTGTAACTTGTAGAGGTTACTGTAAAGAGGAACCAAAATCCTTAAGAACAATCATTCTGGCTGAAACAATTAACACCCTGAGAAATGCAACTCTCTTCTTGCCATGAATATTGCACAGAAAACTAGCAATCCTACCAACAGTAAATAATTGCCACTCTTCCATAAGCCAGGACCTTGCCTTAATTGAGGTTGTCAATATTTGTCCTTAAGAAAGTGATTTAGACATACAAGGCTTTTCCGAACTAATTTGAAGGCATGAAGGCTTGTGCATGGCCTTTTAAAAGACTTCCTGGGGCTTTTTTGGGAGGGTGTTAGTCTTTTTTCTTATTTAAAAGATTTCACAACTAGTTAAAAGAAATAAAGGGGGGCGGGAGGGATAAAAAACCTAGAGTCCTGTAACTGCTACTTCTGCCTTTCCTCTTTTCATACTCTTCCACACTCTTACAATGTTCCCTTTGTATTTTTCTAATTTAGGCCTTAAACTTGCATCAAGCTCCCCTTGGAGTCCTGTGGAAGACTGTGTGGTTGTACACACATGAAACAGATGGTGCAACAGGACCTTGTAGTGAGACAGTGACTCATTTTGTGTTCCATGCCCAGCGCTACCGGGTCCTCATCTCCTTGACACAGGAGCAATACAAATAGACTAAGCGTAACTCAACAAGGTGAGGGTGAAGCAATGCTGCTGTATGAGCAGTGGGGCAACTACAGAGGTAACACCAACAAAGGGGAGGAGAGAGAACCAGGATTACCTGCTGTGCCTGCTGCAGCAGCTCCATTCGCTCGTGCAAGATCTGGCTGTCAAACTCACGGCTCTGCCTCAGGATCTGCCGCCGCACCTTCTCCACTGCAGCTCGCAAATCCTCCCTCTGGGCTTCGGTCAGCGACTCGCTTGCCCACCTTCCTGGATCCTGCTGCAGGGCATTATACAGCGTGGCTTCCAGCTCCTGGATTTTCTAATGCAACCCAAATCACATACAGACAGGCTGCCATTTGAATCCAGCAAGCAAACGACCCACCAACAGCTAGAGAGGAAGGCTAGCAAGTGAAGCCTTAGGCAGGAGGGAATGACAGACACAGACAGGTAGACAGAAAGCAGCAGTCGTGAGCAGTGAGGAGCATTCCACACAGAGTGCATGTAGCCTCCCAGCACTGATTTACACCCAGGTGATGCTTCCCGTTCTAGTAAATGATTGATTTCTCCTATTTAAGAAAGATTGAGATGACAGGTCTGCATTGAATACCTGATAAAACCCCAACTACTGGTGCAGAACATTACAAAATTAATGCAAACTAACAGATTTCCTTCAACTGCAACTGAATTGTTATGATACCCTGTAAAATAAAAAGCCCTCAGGGAGAACTGTGAAAACCAGAAATCTTACTGTTTCCCTCTGTCTGGCGCTACTGTCCTGCCATCCGTTGCTCAAAGTCTACGTGACTGGCTTAGTTCCAAGTTGCCATAAGCAATGAAGAGAGGAACACTAATCCCTCATCAGTCTCTTGCCATTTGTCAGATTGCTAACCAGATTCTGATGCACTGACCAAAACCACAGCACTTGCAAAGCAGAGAGCACAGGAGAACTTCACATTCGCATGAAGAACTGTATTCCCAAGAGTAAAGGAAGAAAGGTATCATGGCAGTGCTTCCTGATTATTTGGGTTAGTATGATCCTACTGAAAAAACAGCATCCAGATTGACAGTGCATGGATCAAGAGCATCTGACATCATCCCTTTAGCCCTCATAACACCTTTGTGAGGTAGGTAATTCTATCCATATTAGTGATGCATAAACAGCTGCACAGAGAGGTTAAATGGCTTGCCCAAGGTCACAGTGCTAGAAATAGAGCCTGCTTGCTTTTATTTCTGTTACCTGCTCTGAGCACTAGACCTTGCTTCTTTTTTTGAAAACATTTTCCTCATAAGAAATATTTACAATGTATAATAATTCTTCAGGCCATTATATTTTCATTTCCTAAAGTTCCACTATGAACAAAGTTGGGTGTGCAGTTTCATCAGTTCTTAGATAATGTCTAACTGTTGCTTAGCCTGAGAGAAGGCAGAGTTGCAGCTTCCCTTTTGAAAACTAGGAAGTGTAAGGTTGAATAGGACCACACAGGAAGGAACTGTATAGGAACAACAGGCTTTCCTAACTTAGGATAGGATGTTAGCAGCACTAATATTTACAAATGATTAGAGAAAAGCAATATTGGAAAAGTTCTAACATAATTTCTGGTGTGTTTTATCAGTCATGGTCTTGTGGACACATAAACCAGCACTTCCCATTCCAGATGTACTAACAATATGTTCACATATTTTAGAATAAAAAATGCATTGCAAAAACATTATACTTTTAAATACTATAATCCATTTCCTAAGTCTCCATGTAAGTAATATTTGATTTCCTAGTCTGGCAGAAAAACAAATAAATTAAAAAAGAACCCTATTTATAATTAAAAAAGAAAACCTGTATTTTATCAAATCTTTTCAAACACAAACATGTAATGACTGTTCTTTTCCTACCATGTATGCCTGGTCCAGAGCTTGTTTCCTGTAGTCGAGTTCTTCCTCTAAATAACCCTTCTGTTTACTGAACAGGTCCTGAGCAATAATAAAAACAACGGAGTGTTTGTTCTTTATCCTAATTTGTGAAGAACCATAAATACCATCATTTTTATGTGATCTTGCCACTTGAAAGCAAAAAAAACCCACTCTATAGCCAATGATCACATTCATCGTAAGGATATTTAGAATATCAAATTTATAACATTAGCACTTAAAATACATGTATGATATTAGTGAGTTGTACCTAGATAGCATTGACCTCTACAGTGTACAAGCTTGCCTTGACCTGACAGAAGTGCACACAACAGCTGAAAGGTGAATGGGAATGTGCATGCATGTGTTCAATAGCCGTAACTTGCACGGGGCAGGCCATGGGAAGGAAGAGAGAAATACAGGTGAGGACATTTCATGGCTTTTCTGACAATGTCCAGTGTGTACCCTCAAGGAAATCATGGGGCGAACCCTAATCTGTGTTGTCTAGCCTCTTCTAGGGAGGAAAACAGAACATGCAGGGCCACAGCTGGGTTCTGCAGCTGCACTCCCTGGTGCAGTACTGAAACAGCTGTAGAAAAAACCCAGTTCTCAACTTGTAAAGGCAGGAAGCCAATTTGAAACAGGTAAAGTGAGGCCCAGACAGGTTAAGTGACTAGCTGAAGAGCTGAAGAAGTTTTCCAGGTACCTAGGATTTACAGGGATTTTTTGCTTTTGTTTTTAAAAGTAAAACCCGCCAACTTTCACGGATTTTATACATATATATATATTTATATAAAA
>NW_009919659.1:0-316 GCF_000696875.1 Nestor notabilis
TTTATATATGTATTATAATATTCATTATTAGGACTGTGTAATATTTAAATTTTAATTATCAAGTTGCTCAAAAGTTTTTCACTGTAAGATGTTTCAAATGTGTTTAGAACGAATTTATCAAAAGTAATACAGAAATAAAAATTGTTAGAATAAACAAACTTCTTTGAACCTCAAGTTCATGTTTAAAATTGGTGTATATAATTGTGGTACAGAAGATGACATAAAATCATAGAATAGTTAGGGTTGCAAAGGACCTCAAGATCATCTAGTCCCAACCCCCCTGCCATGGGCAGGGATACCTCACCCCAACCCATGT
>NW_009919659.1:382-15437 GCF_000696875.1 Nestor notabilis
GGCACCCCATTCTATTGCCTCACCGCCCTCTCAGTGAAGAACTTCTTCCTCATATCTAACCTGAACTTCCCCTGTTTAAGTTTAAACCCATTACCCCTTGTCCTATCGCTACAGTCCTTAATGAAGAGCCCCTCTATGGCATCCTTATAGGTCCCGTTCAGATACTGGATTGCCTCACCGCCCTCTCAGTGAAGAACTTCTTCCTCATATCTAACCTGAACTTCCCCTGTTTAAGTTTAAACCCATTACCCCTTGTCCTATCGCTACAGTCCTTAATGAAGAGCCCCTCTATGGCATCCTTATAGGTCCCGTTCAGATACTGGAAGGCCGCTATGAGGTCTCCATGCGGTCTTCTCTTCTGCAGGCTGAACAGCCCCAACATTCTCTGGACTTGCTCCAACAGCTCCATATCTGGTGAAAACTAGCTGACACTTGTTTAGCAAACTGTTTCAGTCAAGTTTAATGCCTTATACTAGAGTATAAGAGACATCAGGCAACTCTGGTTGTACTCTTCTCAGCACAAGTCTGTAGGAGTGATGGTTCCTACTAGTATAATAGTCTAATGGTGCCAGAGCACTCCTGACATAGCATTTGAGTGATCACTCTTACTTGGTCGGAAAGCAGCTGAATTCCCATATTTTTTCTCTGTCTCTGGCTTGTTCTCCATGGCTGCCTGCTCTCCTGCTTCTGGCTGGAGATTGCCAGAAGATTTAGATTCCAAAGGAGAGACAGAGGTGGAAAGTGGTCCTGGCTGTGGGATTAGGACAGTTGATAGAGATGTAGGAGGCTTGAAGTCTCTGATGCTGAAAGGGTCAGCAGATTAGGTTTTCTCCAAATAAACGCTCTAGACTGTGAAGTATACAGTGGGCAGGACCACATCCACCAGGATAACAGCAACACCACATCAGCTGATAGTCTGAACACATCTGGATCTTTAGACTTCTCCATGGGACATGCACAGGTACTTTCTGCCTCAGGGTCACAGGATAACTTTCTGCAGAACCATAGGTACCACAGATGTTTAATAGAAGCTTTTATAACTGGCTACAGGATGTTTCGGGGGGACACCTTAGTAACTCGGTGCTGAAAAGCAGACCGCCTAGGTTTCTGTCCACATTCAATGTCAATATAGTTTAAATGCAGTGAACCTTATCATATATTTTCATTATAAAGACAAGTGAAAAGTATTTGGAAATTAAAACCAGGCAATGTTTCTTTGTATTAAAGAAAACACTGTTCAGTGGATATGAATAAATAGCCCTAAATTACCTGTGTTCTTTCATAGAACTATTAATATGTATCTTGCATTTTGAAATACTAGAGGCTTCCAAAATTTATCCAATTAATGAGCAAGGAATTTCAACACAACAAAAATGAAAACCAGACACGTTATTTTGGCATTAAAGCAATTATTATAATCAAAAGAGTATCAATATCAAACCCACTTGGTCCCAGTGGGTTTACAAATGTTTTAACAATTACATCTAGATGATTTCAAGCAGCCATGATGTAGATCTAGTCATTGCAGCAATTTCAAAACTTACTGTGAAGTAACAAAAAATGGCAGTCCTTGAGGGAAAGGGGAGACATTTTTTAATGTGTGCTTAGTAAACATAAGACTATTTGACCCTTTTGTTCACTAAGATAATATTTTAAAAATGCTGTAAAGGTGCAGTGGAGGATCAATCAGAAATAGCTTTCCTTTTAACTTGAGTGAAAGAGCTTAGACTTCAAAAGATCATTGTTGGTCTACAACATGCAGGCAGAATAATCAGTGTAATAACAGCAAAAAGTGTATTTATTTCACACACTTCTATTTCTTATTTTGGAATTGCTAAATTAACAGCACGTTTAATCAGAAATTGTAAGGCAAGAGTCCTTCCTGTAGTTTTAGGGACTAAGATTTCCTCTTCTCTATGCTGTCTATATCATTTGCCTTTTTTTTCTACTGTATGTCAATTCAGTTTTTATTTCCACCTTTCTCTCTCTTCTCTTTCCTTATCCCTCTAAGAGGGAGCTGGAGTCGGCTCCATGAAATTGCACTAATGTCCAATTAGTTCACTTTCAGTTGGACCATATTTTCTATGTTGCATTTTAGCTGGAAAGCAGTTTCTAATACCTCACAGAGGTGTGGCATGTGATTTTCATCACGTGAGGTTTCATCATATCCTCTAATCTCAATTCTAATCTAATAGCCCCATTAACCTTTCCAGTGAATGTGTCCAATTTCACGTTCTGTTGATTGATAGATAATTTATTTTAAGACTATAAAACAAGATGGAATTCAAATAAAAAAAAATAAAATCATGAATTAAAGCAATGAGGTAGTGTGTATGAAATTCAGTGGGCAGCCACCACTGGGCTTTTCTCAACTCTGATGATCTTTTCTTCATTCACATACAGTCACTTGTGCATAGCTTGTTTCTATTTCAGCAAAACAGATTGCCTGATTAGACTACAAATGTAAAATGTACACTGTGATTTATTGTCAAATTTGCTATTGTATATTTTACCAATCATCACAAGTAAGGTGGTTTTTTATGTGTAAGAAATTTGAAAGTTCCTAGGAAGATAATTCCAGCCATAAATTATTTGCTTAAATTATTGGTAGTCCAGAGCAAGCTCCAACTACATAGGCCCTTGGCTGTTCTAATTTTCTTAAACCTGTGAAGTAATCTGAAGATGTGCTTGTGGAAGGTGTATTCCTGAGGAAGAAAGAATTTTTGGTTTAGAAAAAAAAAAAAAGTTGATCTATTTATATTTTACAGTAGTGTATCTATATCAAGGGCCTGATACGTTTAAGTAAGCCTAGACATTGACTGTATATGTTTAAAATCCTCACACAGATGCTTCAGAGAAAAAAATACCCAGAAAAATATTTCAGCCACCTGAAAGTTATGTGTCAGATTTAAACTAGTGGTCTAAGTTCTTTATACGGTCATTTGGAAATTGATCCTACATATTTTAGAATAGGACAGAGAGTACCCTGGAGGTGCCGGCTGCATTTTTTTTTGAGGGAGGCTATTGACTAGATTTGGTTGAATTCCTGTATATTAGATGGTTAAAGTTAAGAGATTTGAATCTTCTCTCATCTGTATAACAACCTATTTAAATAAATGACTGCTTGGTAATATAACTATCTTCACCTATTAAAACTTACATCTATAGAACCCCTGATAGTGTAGTCAAGAAGGGTTGCTTCTTATCTCATACCAACATTATAGTAAAGAAATTGATGGTTAATATGCCTCCACAGTAATTCTTCATATTCCAAAATTTAAAGATCAGTTGTGGTTGTTTTTCATGTATCATATGATGGTCACTTATATGACCAAATATTGCCATCAATTTAAGATATGTCTTAAAAGATTTTTCTTTTTTTTCTATATTGGATTTTTAATGGATGATTAGGTGTCACTCTTTTAAAGGAGAGTTAAGAGCTGGGTTTTATACAGTATGTGGCTATTATAAACCTGAAGTGACAGCAATTCAGTACATGATGCAGAGGAATTGCCACATTTTCTATCAATAGGTAAACTGTCCTTGGGATAATTCATCAACAGTTTGATTTCAAAAGATAATAATTTAATGCTAATAAACAGTGTTTAATTACCTAACTGTGCATTTACAACAGTTGTTTTGGTTGTGTTTCTCAAGTGTAGCTTTATTGTCTTGATGAGCTGAACAATTTAGTCCAAGGCTAAACATAATTTTGTTGTGAAAGATACTTTAGTCAAATTCAATTATGATTTGTACCAAGACAGCAGTACACTAGACAAAGAATAATTACAAAACTATAACACCCTAAAATAGACCTCTACAGCCTTGTCAGTTAAATTACTCTTTAGACTCTCATGACTATATTGAGTTTTTCCATTGATTATGGATGACACCTACCTGAGTTTAGGTGTCTTAATACTGACTATCTTCCAAAATATGTTTCTTTAGTCTAGAAGCATCCTATAAACCTGTATTTCTTTCTGTGAAATCTGTATTTCTTTCTGTGGGGAAGATGAGATAAATTATAGATCTGGAGATCTAGACCACAGACATCGAAATCTGTACAGATTAATTAACTTTTTAATTCTGTTTAATTTAAATGCCAGTGTTGCTGAGCCTTTGCATGTAATGTTTCTTTGTTGAAGTCTTCAACGTTTTTACATGTAAGAAATCATTATGAACAGATGCAGACTTTCAGAAAATGTAGTAGTATGTTTCTCTGTATATAGAGCAACATGTTTCCATCCTGCTGTACTGCTTAGGGTTTCTTGTTCACAAAGAGAGTATATGGATAGGACCATTCCCAGCTGAGCTATTTCTGTTCGTTCACAGAAAATTCTTGTAGAAATGTAATTGGGCCCAAGGTTGTCCAGACACATTAATCCCCAATGTACCACAGGCTTAGTCCTCAGATCTCATTGCAGCCTGGTGAGCTTTGAGGGATGGCTGAGAGACAGCTGCAGGTGAAAATACAAAGAAAAAGGTTGATGTGTCTTGAGAGAAAGCAGTAGGCTTCTCTCTATGTATACAGAATAGGTTTTATTCTTTCTCCACACATTTCCTAATGAGATGAAATATTTGGATATCACTCCACCATAAATGACAGAAAGATGCCTTGTACTTCCGCACTGCGTGTTTTGCTTATATGTAGGTTTAGTATCTGTTTACATAGGCAAGGAACATTCCAATTTTAATTCAATATTTTCATAAGCTTTTATGTTGAAATCGTTTTCACTAAGCTCCTATTGGAAAAGGAGAATTTTGTTAGATGAGTAACTACCTTACTAATGATTTGCCTGCAAAATACAACTATACCATCAGGACATGTATAGCCCATATTCCTACCTACCTTTAGGTATTTGCAGTATAGATAACTATAGCTGATGTTACCCTACATTCCTTTTATAGTCAGTACAGAAAAAAACAGGCACTTCCGGAGAACCATTCATCTGATCCAATTTAAACATCTACTTTAAGGTAAGAAAGAATAGCTCCTTAAAAAGGCCTGTTCCTACTTTTGCTCATGTAAGGAGCCATGGGTGCTTAGGTCAGAGCTTTCTGCATGGTACCTAAACACCTAGATTTACATTAGGGATAAATGCATCCCTCCATCAGTCTTTTCAGTAAAACAAATCAATAATGTTAAAATTGAGATGCAAAACTAAACTGGCTGCAGTGGAGGCTTAATTCAGTGACTTGGAAAGTGGCAAGTGAGAAATTCCAAAATGGAAGCAGCTTATTGCAGCATTTACTGCCTTTTAATAGTACAATACATTGTCCTCTGTTCCCCATTTTAAATGTGTTTATCTTTCTTGCACATCTATGCATCCTGAATTGTTGGATTATTTCTATTTATTAAAATGTGGCCTGAGCTTCCCCCCTCTCCCTTCCCCAAGTGGTTCTTTCGGTCACATCTTTCAAACACCTAAAAGGGAAGCTCATGAGAACATTCTCTCATCCTGGCATTAATCACAGCAGTATAAAGTATGAAGCTATTGATTGCTTATAACTGCATCTTTTGAACATTCAGAGCCATTGTGTTCACAACATGATGAATGCACTTGCAGATGGCTTTGTCTGTAGTGGTCGTAAACTCCAGTTAATGGCTGAATTAATCTATAGTAAATGAATAATATCCTTTCTGGCCGTTCCAGGGAATAAACTACTTGTCACATTTTTCCTGTTTTAAAAAAAGCACTCATAATTCAAACCAAGTACATGTGTCAGCTTCCCAAAATATGGAAAAGTGCCTCATATAAATAAGAGAATTCACTTTTAAAGCTGTTATCTAAAGAGTTTCAGGAGTAAGAAGTAAGCATTTAATCTTCTGAAGTGAAAGTTTTTTCAGATGTGTACTATGAAGAATTAAAAGGACACAGATTTTTCCGCATTAGAAATGACAGCTTATGGGAATCTTCCTGAAATTTATTTCTTTTTTTTCTTAATTCATCAGTGGAGCTTCTTACTTCTTGCCTAAACAAGCGAGCAAAAACCAATCTCAGAAAGAGTTGAAAGAGACTGGTGAAATCCCACCTGGAGATTTAACTGACTTTAAGCAAACAAGTGATTTGCCAGGCTTCTAAATCTAGAGAAAATAAAATTTAAATCAGGCTTTCACAATTCCCCCGAATGCTCAAAAAAAAAAAAAAAAAAACCCAAACAAAAGGAAAGCACTCATCATAGATTCTTTGGGTTTTCATCTTTCTTACCTCTTTTTCCTCTTCATTCCTCCTGAGCTGAAAGGAAAACTAAAACATTGTGACCTTTCAGGCTTCAGGTAATATGGTTTGTTTTTTCTGCTGCTTTACTGCCCAGTGATTGTTTCTGCTGTACCTGTCCCAAATAAACAAACAAATCCTGGCACCCAGACTCTGTGATCTCACCCTCCAGCACCCCCACTGTCGAGTGCAGTTTGGAGCACTGCCGAATCCTCCATGAGTCTCTCTTACTGCTTTTGCTTCATTCATAGGAAGTTAAATGGTCCCAATGCCAGCATAATGGTGTGGGATGGCGGGGCAAAAGTGTGCACTGCAGGATTCTGCCCTTAGCAGCCTGAATGAGGGGCAGCATGAAAAAGCAGCACTAACAAAATGTACTTAAAAGGTTTAATACTTGCTACTCTTTTGATGCAGAGAGCAGCATTTTGAGCACATCCCATTGCGTACCGAATTGTATGAGAATTCCAAAGCAAAAATGCTTCGTATTTGCTTTTTTGCTCAAGTTCATTATCACTAATCAGTAACTCTACTGCATTTGCAACTGCCTTGTGCTCTGGTTCCCAGTATGACAGCACTGACAACACAAATAGCTGTGGCTGGTTAAATTAGCAAGATTGCAGAGCGTATTACTGGCTGTTGCATCATACTGCTGCCTCTCTATTTAAATGACTGAGTGACAGAATTTGTTTCCTGTCTGTTGCTTAAGACACTTTCCAATTATAAAAGGAAGTATGTTCGGAGATATTTTTCCTGTCTGATTTTCATCACAGGCCTTTAAATATCCCAGTATCCTACTACGATTTTCTGGCATCGGAATTGACAACACATGCATTCTTACAGAGTATATCAGCTGGGCTTTAGTGGTTATACTGGCTAGCATGCTGTTGTTTCTTCGTTTATTTGCTTTTTATCACTTGGAATTCTGATGTGAAATACCACTTTTTCAGAACAGGAAGGATTCCATTTGATGTTCTACACTTGCTGTTGACTTATGTGTTTATTATGTGTAGTAATGCATATTGAAAGAAATGCAAGTTCTGAAACAGCTGGCTAAATTGTGATCTCTATTTGTCTATAAAGCATACATCATTGTTGGATTATTGCTTTCAAAAACCCTTACAGGATACATAGAGATGTGCATGTCATCCATGTGGGAAAATTTGAGATTAGGTGAACTAGTAATTGCTGAATAGATTAGAAATGAAAATCCGTTTCTATTGGCACCTCTAAAAAACACTTGCAATGGCAGACTGACTCAATGACACTGGTGGTGACTCTGAAAGAGCTCCAAGACCATTATTCAGTGGTGCAGTAAAAATACAACGTGACACCAGTCCGATTAAAAGAGTGAAATCTGAACAATTATTAATAATGAACGTGCATTTGTAGTCGATCTGCTTACATAAATACTTCTTAAAAGTGAGACATGAGATTTGCAAATAATGTTTTGGAATCTGCTACTGCTTTTTTTAAGGAAGACAGCAAAAGCTGCTTGTGAATTAAGTATTTGTAGATGTCATGGCTCTTGACCATTTTACTGTCTTGTCTAGGAAAAATGCTGGGACACACAAAACAAGTAACTAGGGGAAAATCAGCGTGTGCTCAGAGCAGTGAATAAGCACAGGTTTGTACACTGCAGTGTGAAATTTTGTGTAAAGGTGTTTTCCAGATTGAAAGTAAAACTTCTCAGCTACAAAGATTAGTTTCCTACATGTCATTCTTAATGTCATTCATGCCAACATCTTCTTATAACAGTTTCATACTGTGACTGCCCTGTCAGATGTGGCATTTTCAACAGCACCTCCCAGTCACAGGAGTTAACTGTTTTTTGTGGACCCCTCAGCTGGCAGGGAATTTACATGCCACTAGCACAAGCATTACTGACATTGAAATACAGAACTCCAGTACATGACTAAAAATGAAATAAAAAAACCCAGTATCAAGCTGAAATACAAGCCAGTAATATAACCTAAACAAGACATTAGAAATATGGCTTTAGTGCAGACAGAAATTATTCTGATCAAAAGTATCAGAGGCTTTTTGGAAAAATTCTTAATTATTCGTCATTGACATCTTGGAATTATTTTTTTTTTTTTTTATTTAATCTAAGAACTATTATCCTCTTGCAGCTTGTATGGAAAATTTTCTACTAAGTTATACTGTTTTGGTTTTAGGAATCTGGGTTGAGTCAGCTTTCTGTTAGTTACAATGTATTTCAGGGAATAGAAAAGCAATGTGAAAATTACTTCTAATAACCTTGGTTACCTTTGAAAATTTTATATTATGAACAATTATAAAGGCTGAAATAAGAAAACAATGCAAATTAGGCACTTTGTATTGCTGGCGGCAATATGAAGCCTGCTTTGAGTGTTCTCAATAGTTAAATATGTATTTTACTTTATCATTATGCATTGTGAAGGGTGAGATGATTTATGTTTAGTTTCAAATGCCTAAAAATTTATTTCTCTTTGTAAACCTATTTACTAATTGTCAACAACACAGCAGTTTTCAAAGTGGTGACTTGTTTGAAGATCTTTTAATAGCAGCTTTTATTTTCATCCTCTGACAAAGTACCTTGATTTTTTTGCATATTTTTGTAAATTTTACATAGCTGTGTGAAAAAATGTATATGCATGCATTGAAAATCAGATTCTCCATGTGCTGCCAAAATTGGGATCTAGGTAGGCACATTAACTTGAAAGAGAAATTCAGGATCCTGTTCTCAGACACTGCCTACTCTGGAAACATTTTTAGTTATACAGCTCCTGCAGTTGGACTAAACATCTAAACTTGTGTGTGCTCAGAAATGTTCATCTCTGAGAAAACGGCCACCACCTCCCACCTTGACTCCAATATAGAAGCAGAGTAGGAAGAGACACAGACTCCACCTAAATCTCCAATCTCTTAAGCATACTCAGGCTATATTTAATACATTGATAATACTTACTTCCAAAAATCGTGAAACAGGAGTGTGCATTCTCATTCATGCTGTATTGCAGAACTGCTTTATAATTACAGCATTTTCCCGTTGAAGTACTTTATTTAGAGCAAAGCCTGAGGTTTTAGGTCTTTCTCAGACTGACTTGAGTCAGACGTCAGACCATAGAATAAGCATTGGTCAGAAAGGAATGGGGTGATGACCCACATGTCAATAATAAGACAGTCTTTTTTTCTGACTTCAGTAATGTCCAGGGTTCAGCTACAGCAGTCATTTTTTCTCCTTCTTAGTAGCTGGTGCAGTGCTGTGTTTTTGACTTTCAGTCCGGGAACAATGCTGAGAACACCGATGTTTTTAGTTGTTGCTAAGTAATGTTTACTCTGACCAAGGACTTTCTCAGTCTCATGCTTTGCCAGAGAGGAGGGGAAGCCGGGAGGAAGCAAAGACAGGACACCTGACCCACACTGGCCAAAGGGGTATTCCATACCACAGCACGTCATGCCCAGTATATAAACTGGGGGGAGTTACCCGGAAGGCCCAGATCACTGCTCGGGTCGGGCTGGGTATCGGTCGGCGGGTGGTGAGCGGTTGTGTCCTTTTCCCTTGTTATTCCTCTTATCATTATTATTGGTAGCAGCAGTGGTTTGTATTATACCTTAGTTACTGGAGAGCTGTTATCTCAACCCGTGGGAGTTACATTCCTCCGATTCTCCTCCCCATCCCTCCGGGAGCGGGGGGAGGAAGGAAAAGGGGGGGAGTGAGCGAGCGGCTGCATGGTTCCAAGTTGCCGGCTGGGCTTAAACCACGACAAGTAATAAGATTCTAGGTGAGGAATGTGAGATTATTTGGGACAATGAACTAGCTGGCATTGCCATTTTGTCCTGTCCCTTCTGTAGGACTGCCTGAACTATTCATCCGTCACATCTTGAATTATTGCAGCTCACAGTGTGAAATTTTAAATGAACTAGAAGTTATTTGCTTTCAAAAGCTGGGTGGTAACTTGGGGTGATTTTGGAGCTGATGGTGACTTCAGATGTCCCTGTAGTGAGGATGGGCAGACTATTGAGAGCAGAAAGCAAATAGGGTAAGGGTGGAAGACATCCATACTGTTCTCAAGTGTTCTCTGTTTCACAGGTGTTGGGTAGGCATAGTTCCTAAGAATGACCAAAGGCAGGCAGAGAGATGAAGATCTGACCATGGGGTACGTTTTATTGAGCTGGGATTCAGATTCTGAGAGGGAAGCTATCATACAGCCAATTTCAACGCCCAGAAACAGAGATATAAAGCTGGTACCAAAAGCAGCTGCAAACTGTGCCCTGAATGAACGTGAGTGATTTGTTTGAGCACTGTCTCCAGAATGTGGGGGAACAATGAGAATAGCTGAAGTCAAAGGATACTCTGAATGCTACTGCAAGGTAGTTTCCCTCTCCCTCCCATTAAATGCAGTAGTAGCATTCTTATTTGCTGAGAGGTGGTCAGCTTGGATTCCCAAAAATGTACTTTTCATTGCTTGACCACCCCAATTAAGAAGAAGCACCTAACAAACACAAAAGGAATTTTTTCTTCAAAAAATAATCTGAAAAGTCCTAGAGTTTATTTTTAGTAATGTAGACAGCATACATAACATACATGGTGGTTTTATTTAAGAGTTTAAAGCACTCCAACTTTAGCTGAGTAACTAGTGAGGGATTTGTAACAAGTCAGAAAGATACTGAAGTCACACAAAGTACAGAAGAATGAACCTTCTGTACTATACAGAGTATTCTACACTCCTCATATATATATTCTCTGTAGGTGTTGTGTATATATTGTGTGGATTTAAGTTCATCCTCTTTACCTCAAATGAAAACGAATGAAAACGTTCACAAATGCTTCTGAATGGGTTACCTATGTATTTAATGAGGTGTTTTCTGTAGGTGTGATGGTTAACCTTAATTTAAAATTTGGAGATGATCTGGAGTTCCTTTCATGTGAACTCTAGAAGGGACTGTATGGAACACAGTCATTGGAACAAAGGGATGATGTTGGTTTGGGGTTACCTTGGAACACAGTTTTGAGACTTCAGTCCTCTCCTGTCAGTGCTGCCCTTGGAGAATCAGCTCTTGAGACATTTACTTTCTTTGCTTTCTACTGCGGGGAGCTTTCCTGATGACTCGAGAATTATAAGTAGAAAACCAGCTGTCATAGGCTTTGCAATTTCTTTTAGTCCTTTGATTCTAATTCCTGGTGTATAAACAGATGCAAAACACTTTGTAGATTGAATAGGAGCAGTCTAGGAGCATACCTAGAATGTTTCTAGTTATCTGGGAGCATTTAATCCTCTTTTATGTATTTTTATACTATGATAGTGAAAAAGAAATTGCGTTTCATTTTAATATATTTCTAAAATAAGTATCTGTATAAGCGAAATATTTTATAATGTCTTTTTAATTTACAAACGACTTTTAAAATACATCTATAGTATCTACTTGTCATATTCACAGAACGTGCTCCTCTGTAAATTAAAGGGCTGAGAATATGGACACTTAGAGCCTGATTTAGTTAAAATTATCCCTTGCAGCAGTGGGTGGGTATCAGTTCTTCACAGCTGAGAATGATTTTCATAATTGTGCAACAACTCAGCAGCTGCAAAATCCCTGAGGATGCATCTTACTCCTCTTTCTGGAGCAGCCTGGGTTTGCCCTGCCTGGCACGAGCAGTTTGACCCTTCAGCTCTCTCATACCCATGTAGATGTGGGTTTCTGGAGCTGCTCCGTTTCATCAAGTCTTCCTTTAGAGGAAGAAATTTAGAGGAAAGTTGCAGAGGCTACAAGAAATGCATAAGAATTGTCTCCTTACTGATTGACAGATTCATTTAGAGCGACTCAATGAACCTTTAAATAATGTATATTCCATAGCTGCCTCTGCATTTATGAAGATAATTTTCTGAAACATTGCCATCTAGTGGCAGTCTACACATGGAGCCGATTACGTGATCGTAACTCCTTACTTCGTGCTGTGTTATCTTAATGTTTCCTTCAGTGGCTAATAGTGATACCTTACAGATACATTTGAAATAGAAAAAGAAAGGACATAATGAGAAAATAAGAGTAATACACTAATTTAAGCAGACAAAAGAAAAAAGTCAAGAAAAAACATTTACCTGCCTTAAAGCTGGCTTTAGTTCTAAGTAAAATGTTATTCAGGCTTTCAATTAAATATTAAGCAGACATTTAAAAGCACTAAAGCTAAACCTGTATTCATGTAAGATTATACATCTATTTTTCTAAAAAGAGCCTGAAGATGGGAACTTTTAAATAGGTCTGACATATTCCTCTGATCACTTGGAGTGACAACATCGTGTTACTGGCTTGTGGGCAAATTTTAAAATATCAACTTCTTGGTGCTGATGATTCATGGATATGTTTAAAACATGATTAAATAATTGGTTACTCTTATTTCAAAGAAAATGATCATTTTTCCAGGAGTTTTGACTCATCTGCTTCAACTAATTTAAAATTATGTGAACTTAAAATACTGTTGTTAATCAAAGAAAAGAAATTTGACTCACTTTAACAAATACAATTAGTTCTGATGAATGTTAATATCAGAAGTGATAAAGCTATCTCATTGGAAATGCATTTAAATATAAATGATAGAATCAGCACAGGTTTCATCGTGTGCACATTTTACATGCCCAAATGAGCATATAATCCTAAATTCATGCACATATATACATTATTTATGTTCATACGTGCTGTGAAAATGACTGAATATTTAATACGGTAATTAGGATACTAACAACTACCCATTCAAATTTCATTCTTTTAGATAATGAAAGGATTTATTCCCTATTCCTGCAGTATTTCTGTCTGACAGGCTTTGTAAAGCTTATTGAAGAATCCATGCCAGGAAGGCTTGGACTGATTAAAAGTGAAGAGAAAAATAAAAATTGGAATCTAAATGTAGAGTAATATAAGGCTTTCTCAGATTTCTAACTTTGATCTTTAAATGTCAAATGTGTTACAAACCTGGAGTAACTGGAACATCACTGCTATACTTGAATATATAAAAAAGATGAATAGTAGGCATGACACTGAAATACCGGTACACACAGTTGGTAACCGTGTTTGATGGTCGCAGACAGTTTTCTGCATTGGCATGAGGCATTTATATCAGTCTTTAAAAATCACAGAATCACTGAATAGTTGAGGTTGGAAGCGACCAACAGGGTCATCTAGTCCAACCTCCCTGTTCATGCAGGGTCACCTAGGGCACATTGCTCAGGGTTCTGTCCAAATGGCTCTTGAGTACTTCCAAGGAAGGAGATCCCACAACCTCTCTGGGCAACCTATCCCAGTGCTTAGTCTCACAGTAAAGAAGTTCTTCCTTATGTACAGGTGGAACTTCCTGTGGTTTGGTTTATGCTTATTGCTGCTTGTCATAATGGCTGGCACTAATGAGAAGAGTCTGGACCCATCCTCTTGACACCATCCCTTCAGATAGTTGTACACATAAATGAGATCCCCTCTGAGCCTTCTGTTCTCTTGGCTGAACAGGACCAGCTCACTCAGCCTTTCCTCACAGGAGACGTGCTCCACACCCTTAATCATTCTAGTTGCCCTTCACTGGGCTTAATTCAGGAGCTCCATGTCTCTCTATACTGAGGAACCCGGAACTGGACACAGTGTTCCAGGAGAGACCTCATCAGGGATGAGCAAAGAGAGAGAATTACCTACCCTTGACCTGCTCGCAATGCTCTTCCTACTGCAGCCCAGGTTACCACTGTCCTTCTTGACCATAAAGGCACCTTGCTGGTTCATGGACAACTTGTTGCCTACCAGGACCCCAGGTCCTTCTCCACAGAGCTACTTTCCAGCAGGTTAGCCCCCAGTATAAGACACCTGAAAATATATCTGTGTGTGGAATGGCATTTCAGAGGTTCATAACTGCACAGTTACAAATTTGTCTTAGAATCAATTTTAAAACACTTAAGCCCTATTTGAAACCTACATGTTCTTGGGTATCTCATTGTGTGGTTGCCCTTACCTCTGTGTCAGCATAGCAGTAATGTGAATAGCACAAATTGTCTTTGGCATGGATGTGGGAAGACATTGTTTGTGAGTAGTAAAGTCAAGTGTGAACACCATAACTCGCGCGGTCCTGTCTCCAAGAGTTGGCACTCTGGTGAGGGAAGTATATAAATATCTGTAAATACAGTTTTATTCAGGTGAAAATGAAGAAGATGGAAAATGGCTTGAGAACAAGTACGTCTCTCATATGGAAAGAAGAGGAAATAGTTCTTTGACTCATGATGTGTAAAATGTGTAACAGGATATGTGAGTGGGATATGTGATAAAATCATCTTGTTCCAATGCTCCTGCCATGGGCAGGGATGCCACGTTCAAGGTAATGCAGAAAACCAGGTAACTATGGGCAGAGAAGAGATTCTTTGGGCGGAGAAGAGATTCAAAGCAGCCCTGCGGAGAAGGATGTGGGGGTGGTGATTGATGAGAAACTTGACATGAGCCGGCTTCAGTGTGCGCTTGCAGCCCAGAAAGCCAACTGTATCCTGGGCTGTATCAAAAGAAGCATGACCAGCAGGTCAAAGGAGGTGATCCTGCCCCTCTACTCTGCTCTTGTGAGACCTCACTTGGAGTGTTGTGTCCACTTCTGGTGTCCTCAACATAAAAAGGACATGGAGCTGTTGGAGCAAGTCCAGAGGAGGGCCACGAGGATCATAAGAGGACTGGAGCACCTCCCATATGAAGACAGGCTGAGAAAGTTGGGGCTGTTCAGCCTGGAGAAGAGAAGGCTGTGTGGAGACCTCAGAGCAGCCTTCCAGTATCTAAAGGGGGCCTACAAGGATGTTGGGGAGGGACTCTTCATTAGGGACTGTAGTGGTAGGACAAGGGGTAAT
>NW_009919659.1:15467-24606 GCF_000696875.1 Nestor notabilis
TAAGGAAGAAGTTCGTTACAGTGAGGGTGGTGAGGCACTGGAATAGGTTGCCCAAGGACGTTGTGAATGCTCCAACCCTGGTGGTTTTCAAGGCCAGATTGGACAGAGCCTTGGGCGACATAGTTTAGTGTGTGGTGTCCCTGCACATGGCAGAGGGGTTGGAACTAGGTGATCTTAAGGTCCTTTCCAACCCTAACTATTTTATGATTCTATGATTCTATGTATGCATGTAGTATGGTTTCAGTGTTCTGTGCTTAAATACCCATCAGTTGGAAAATGTAAACGTTAAAATCCTCACTGAAGTGTTGGTTAACTTGGTGGGGGCTTTAACAGTCTAACTGAAAGGAAGAACTATTCTTCTCTGAGTTTATTTGCCATATGTTCTTATATTTTCCATGTTGTAGCTGCTACCTGCTATATGGGAGAAAAGTTGGAAAGCTGAAAATGGAAATTGAAGAGGAAATAATACCCTGTGATCATCATAATGCTCTGAGTTATTGTTTGGCAATAGAGGAGTTTTTCAGCTTTGTAGCTTCTGGGTTTGGCTGAAAACCATGTTTTGCAAGGTGGAATTATGAGCACGGGGAGCTTGATGTTGGGAATATGCCTCTACAACTTCCAGATTACCCAAGTTGGTATAAACTGGCTGTGCCTGTCCTTTCTTTCCTAGACTATAGCTTTGAGTAGCTTGTCGTGTTCAGTTTATTTGGAGGATGTTTCAGGGAATCTTTCACGAGATCTCTAATGCAGTCTTTACCATAGCAGTTTGAAAACAGCAGTCTCAAATATTTTAAATCTGATCAGGTATTTAGTGTATAAAGCCTTTACATTTACTTCCAGGAATGAAGAAGGAGCTCTCTTAACTGCTACTATAATCTTGTATAGCCAGTGTGAGTACTCAGAGAAATACTTAAGGTGACCATAAACAAATTACGTCTATTTACCACCCAAACTCTAATGTTAAGATTTTGAGCATTTCCTGAAAGATTTTTGGATGGTGTTGACATGAAAGATCAGAACTTCCATTGACCTGTGTGTGCTCTTGAAAACTTTCCTTAATTTACCACCATCCCATAGCTGACTTGTTTAGATCGTACTCTGGTTTATTGTAATGTATTATTGTTATTCTTGTGTGATTTTTTTCAGATAATTTGGATTTTTTTAATCGTCCCTCTAATGATCCAAAGGTACTTAAATGACCGCAGTTTTCCGGACACTTCCCCTCTAGAGTTTTGCAGTCCTCCCAAACAAGGTAGTCTAATCCCTGTGTCAAATAGTGAATACAGGGTATGGGGAAGAAAGAGAGCTCCAGCTCTGACATCAGCCACTGCACATACCCTCTGTAGGAGAGTGAAGGTGCATGTATGTAGTGATACAACATTTGCACCTTCGTGTTTCAAAAGAAAACCCAACATCTGCCCCTAAAGCGTGAAGAATTCTAACTAGTAAATTTAAAAATAAGAATCCAGATCCCTTGAAAAACTGTTGGGTCTGAAAAAGCAACAAGAAACATTCTAAGATGAGCCTTCAGCTTATGAATGCTAAAGCTAAAGAAGAGAAACGTATATATTTCCATTAAAACAAATTGTAGTTGAGATATAATCTCACTTTACAGGATACAGAGATTTCATTTGCTTCTTAAATAGATCTCAAAACCAACAGATATGGCTGAAAACCTGATTGAGAATATTCAGGGTGGCAGACACAAGTTAGAAGAGCAAATTTGGTGAGAAAAGGGGTCCCCCTCCAGGCTGCAGTTCGCTAGTACCCTTGTGCAGTTGACACAAGGTTACTGTAGTTCCCTCTTTGGATGCTGCTCAGATCCTCCAGCACTCAAAGCGAGGTTTGCATCCAAAGAACTGAGCTTCTATTCACGTATCTGGAACAGCAGTATTGTTATTTTGCTGCCTTCATGGTTTTCCCTGTGCCAGCCCGGCAGAAAGCAACAGAACAGAATCAGAATTGCGTTTGGCTTCCTCGGTAATCCCGACAGAGTAGGCCCTGTCCCTGAAGTTGCACTTGAAGTGTTGCCTGTTTGTGTTGATGAAAAGGAACAGAGAAAGAGTCATCCCTAGAAGAGAAAGTGCATTGTGTTCTCGACAGGCTTCAGCCGTCAGGAGGTCATTTTAAGTTTTCAGCCATTTCTGCATACTGTTTTCAAAGATGCTTACACAATTTTTGGACAAATACTTGGAAGTGTTTGAATTACTGTAAAATTCTCTGTACTAAATAGATAAAGCATCTAAAAATAGATAATGTGTAGCAGATGTAGTGCTGCATGTAAACAGTATTTTTATAAATAGTTATATAAGAGTACAGCTGTAAAAATTGCCAGCTTGCGAAGTTATGTTAAAGTGCTGGAAAAAATATGACCATTTTTAATATACTTATACCACTTTATCTTTTCAGATCTCTTGTTGTAAATTTGTTACGAGCTTTTGAAGGGTGATTTTATATAATTTTTTTCCCAGAATTTTATAGAGTTTTGATAACCTTTCTGAGGCCAATTCATGGCATAATTCTTCTTCCAGGGGAAAACACTGCCATTGATCTTTCTATGTTTTTGCAACTCTTGGAAAGGAAATGTGGAGGAAGTCTACCACAGAAAAATTTCTGAACTTTAAGGGTTCCTTTGAAAGCTCTGTTCTTTTTTTTTCCTTCCCCCAAGTGCAGCAAGCTGTTGTCTGCCATATTGACACACTACCTGCTTTTTATTTCCTAATACATACTGGTATTTCATAAGGCTCAAGGCAGCCACTCACAAGGTGACACAGGAAACTGACTTAATAGTGGCCAGCAGCCTCTCCTAACTGAAATTAGGTTAGTGCATGAAAAATATTGCACCCAGATGAAACATCAGATTAAGTTGGTCAGAGGTAGAATGTTATTGCTCAGACTAAAATTTGATGGAACTTTCACCCAGAAGTGGCCAGCTTGACACAAGTAGCAACAAACTCTGGTTTTGTTCCATGTTCATAATAACCTAACTTAGCTAGAATTTAAAGCATCTAAGTAATCATGAACTCTTGAAAGGTAATTATTTTCATCCTGAAGTTGGTGTTTGAAACAGGCAGGACTAATCTCTGTAGGGATCCGTTTCCTTCATTGACTAACTGCCTAGAAATACATTTGACTTCGAAGTTAAAATTGCATCAGAGTAACTGTATTTCTAAGTGACCAAATGTTTCTTTACAAGGAAAGTTCCAGTAATCCTCCTTTCAGTAGGAAAGCTTTATTTGTTTTTTTTTCTTTCAATGGCCACTAAATGGGGGTTTCTTATAGAATTAAAGTGATGTTCTTTCTTCTTTTGTCATTAGTGTTTGTGTCTTAGGGACATCACAGCAGCTTGTGTCCTAAGTGCAGCAGAGGTGGGTAGGGAAGATGGTGGGTGCTACTGAGCTATAAAATAGGTGCTAGATGGTGTCCAGACACAATCTCAGCCAAAGAACAAAGTGTGATGCCAGTGCCATGCAGAAGGAAAGAATCAAGAACTCTTAAAGACGTGCAATAGATAAGAAACCATATCATTCTCTGAAAACAGTATTTCTTCTAGAAGTTTGCCAGTGACCTGTTCTATCTGATCTGTGACAGCAGCTGATTTAAAAGGATTGTAAGTAATCCTTTGCAGTAGTCCTAAGGTTTCTTTAGGTTATTGTGCATGTTGGGTTTGTCAGCAGGAGGTCTTTTCCAGTTTCACTATATTTAGCTTTATATAGAGAGAGTTAAAAGCTGTTACCTGTAAAATATGGGTAAATTATGTGTGAATTTAAGAGGTGAAATACAATGCTGGCCTGGATTTCAGATTTTGTTTGCATTACTCAAGTTTTAGATTAATTTAATGACAAGCACCCGCCAAATTATACATGATTTTAATCAAATCTTTGTACAGTATGTCACCTTTGCAATTTGTATAGACCTTAATTTCACCTGCAAACCTGCTGCTGCAGTTGCAGAATTTCAGCTGCAGAGTCCTTAGAAAAACTATAAAAATTGATAAAACTACTCAAACCTGAATTACTGTATACAGCAAAGTCATGGTATTAAAATTTGATTTGTACAGCCATGCAGAGAAAAGGGAATACTGAATCTTGCTAGAGGCTTGAGGAACCATCCTTTATATTTCTAAATAACTTCAGTTTCAAACTGTTTTACTAAAAAAATTGCAGTACTTTTAACTGTAGAGCAGTATTATTGTTCATTATTGAGATTTTGTTGATCTCTTAAAAAAAACCCCACCAAAACAATACTTCTCTAAAGTCAGAATGTTCATTATAAAAGCCTTCTTGACTCTTCTTAATACTTATGCAAATATCCATGAAACCTACTATTTAATGTAGTTTCCTCTCTGTTCTCCAGTGCCACTGTCAGGCTTATGGGCTTGCAATTCCCTGGATCTCCCCCAGCATCCTTTTCTTTTAAGGAAAGTGGTCTAACATTTGCCACATGAAGTTTTCAGCTATTTCAGCCTTAAGATCTCTTAGAATTTAGGGGGTAACTGTTAAATCCTGGGTATGCCGTCTAGTTCTGGTGATGTTCTGCTAATTTTGTCAACTTGTTCTGTAATCTCTTCTGCAGTTGCTTTAGTTTTAGATGGATCCTCTGATGAGTCCTTGTGCAAGAAATGGTATTGAGGTGGGAATCTCACCATGTTTTTTGAAGCAAACCTTTATGCCAAGAAGACATTTAGCTCCTGTGCAATTGCGGGTCCTTTCTAAGTGTTCTTTTTATACCCCGATCATTAAGGGGACCTGCAGGCTTTCTGCCAGCCTTTCTGATCTTGATTTGTTTGGGGGGGGGGAAGACTTATTACCCCTGGATCTCTTTTACTAGCTATTTTTCAAACTTATTTTTTGGTCTGCCTTATCTGCCACAGTTACTTTCTTCATTTAAACTCAGCTGTGGCTTTTCTGAAATGCCTTCTTGCTTCTAATAACCTCCTTTACCCTGCTAGTTAGCCAGGCTTTTCAGTCCCTTTGTGCCTTTTCAGTCTATTCTAAAGGGGTGGTGTGTGTTGGCACTATGTTTCCAATGTGCTTTCTTTATGAAAAGTCCATGCTGTCAGGCAAGATTTAATTCTCCAGGTTGCCCCTTTCAGCTTCCTTTTGATGAGCTTTCTCTTTTTTAAACATTCTCTCTTTCAGAAATTAAATACAACCCTGGAATTCATAGCCTTGTTCTTCATCTGCATTAGGAGTGTGTCTAAGTACATTAAGGTAAAAATACTGACACTTAATGATGTTAGCAAAGCAATGCATTTTAACTCCTGCATAAACACCATTGAGAAATAGCAATATATGTAATTATGCAACTTGGGCATGTTAGTCTTGTCTGGCACAGAGGATTTCCATACTGCAGCCTGCCTTTCATGTGTCAGGTGCAATAACGTACTATTATGTCTCTTGTTTAATTTTTTCCCATTATAACCTCCTGTCACTGCTGATTACTGCCTGATTGATTGAGGGATTGATTAATGGTCATTTTCAGATTTTTCCAGTGGTCCAGCTGAGATGAGGAAACAGTCTTGACAGGGTGACTGTTACACTCCTGTCTTTTCCTCTCTGAGATTGATTACATCTCTACTGCACAAACCATGGTTTCTAAGTCCTCTGATCCCGCTCTATAGTTTTCAATTTAGTTTTAGCTTAACAGCCTGTCAGCCAAATTCACTGGCATGTTCTTGAGGCTTAAAGCATTATTCAGCTTTTGGCTCAGGTTATCTGTTGAAATGGTCAGCAAACAACTGAATTGAATAGAATTCCACCACCATGCAAATGCATGAATTAAACAATATGTGATTGAAAAACTTAAGCACCCTTTCAGTCACCTGAATCCTGGTGTTTGTGAACATGAGAACAAATTACAGCACAATACTAAAAAAGCAGCAAGTAAATTCCCTTGAAAAACAGTATTTCCAATAATCTGTTTTTCATAGGATTTTAGAAAATGAGGGGTAAAGGTCTCTTGTATATTAACTATAGCACCATGTGACTGGTATTCTTTATCAGTTGCTGAGCAACGGTCATACTCTGAATTTTTAAACTCATTAGCAAGCTGAACAGGCTGGCATTTGGCAGATGTTACTTGATTTTGTTTGGAGGCAAGTCAATGGGAGAGACAGGAGAGACATTGAGCTCATTGTGTTATCTTGCTTCTTGTGTTAAATTCTCATATTTTCAACACATCTAAGGAGACTGAAAAGAA
Organism: Nestor notabilis; assembly: GCF_000696875.1. Classification (NCBI taxonomy): domain Eukaryota; kingdom Metazoa; phylum Chordata; class Aves; order Psittaciformes; family Psittacidae; genus Nestor; species Nestor notabilis. The sequence goes on from NW_009919659.1 coordinate 21,669, forward strand.
CTTCTTGATTTTCATCTTGTTCATAGAACTTTTATGTGATTTACATACTAATATAAATAAAGTATTATGTACGTAATTAATATTATGTACTCATATAAACGGGAGCCAAATTTGGTTAGCTTCAAACACTTTTTAATCTGTACCTAACATTTTCTTGAAGTGTTTCAGTCAGTAGTAATGGCTGAATTAGCTTTATTTGCAGCCTCCAATCATGCAAGCATTTTTTAAATAGCTCTGCTAATGTATCTTATCCTTGACCAGTAGTAGGTTTCATCGTGTTCCACTTGTAGCCCTTTTAATAGAATTGTCAATTGTTACAGATCTTTCTGTACTATGTGGTAGCTATGTGATGTGACCATGTGTATACACAGAACTCCCTTCACTTGTAATTCAAGAGAGTGATGGCCAAACATCAAATGTCCTGGCAATGTGCCTAAGTAAGTTTGAACTACTACAGTTTTGGACTAATGAGTTATAAACCAGCAGGGGACCTGAGCACAGTATAAACATAAGGGAAGTCAGATACTGGCAGACTTGTAAGACTAACTCAAGAGCACGAATCTCCAACTCAAATACCAGATGCCAGTGTACTGTTTTGTTGACTCACTTTCATTAACAGCAGTTTTAGTATGGCTTTTTTCTGACCTTCTGAAGCTGACAGACAAACTAGTGAAAAGAGAGTAATAATATTCCTTAGTTTCTAATGGCTGCCTTGAATATCTTCTTTGTTTAAGGACTCTTTACCCAAACCACTTATTTCCGTGCGATTCAAAGGATCATTATGAATTACTGCATTACTGTCGTTAGTTTGCATCTCAGTAGCGGACGTGGCCCAAATCAGGTCTTTCACAGTTGGCATAAATGACTCAGACTGGCATCTGGAGTGCATGTTTTTAATTCCTCCAACATTATTTAAATTACAAATTTCTGATAGTTTTACAAGTAGCTGCTGAGCAGTTCTGAAAGTTAATATTGCCCAGCTTCTGGGTAGTTTGGAGTTTTTCCAACCTCATTTGCTTGGTCACACATAGAGTCTACAGGTACTACTGAAATTGTAGGAAATAAGGTCTATCAAAAGTATGGGGCTAGGCATATCAGAGGAATATCCATAAATTGTAACTAGCAAGAAACAGATATACAGGGAATGTGCAGTCTAGTAAAATGATCTGTTTTAAAAGAAGTACTTGGGGAACATCAGACCAGACTCAGAAGTGAGAGGGAGGTTTCTAATATGCAGGAAGATTGTTTGGTGTACAGTGTGTAGTCAAGCTAAGTTAAGTTAAATTCTTGCTGAAGGACATTATGGATGCTGAAATTTTGCAGAAGCTCAAAAGAAAACAGTTAAAACTAACAGAAATCAGTTAGGGCCTTTGGTTGAGGAAGCTTCTGAACTACAAGTTACTGGGATGGAGAAAGTGTTACATACTGAGGAAGTGTTACTACTCGCCTTTTCTGGGTTTACACCTTTTCTAGATAGCTTCTATTGGTCACACATCCTTTTGGATGTGTGGATCCTTTCAGTCATACCGTTTACAGTCAGATATCTCTTACGCAGTTCTTCATCATTAATGCTTGATGCATTATTATATAATACCACAGTATTCTTCTTTTATATATATATATATATTTACATCACTGTCTCTTGCTTGTACCTTCTTTCTTCTTTGAGTTGTACTGGAGAGCAAAAAAATCAAATGCTACAGTGTGAATCGTGGGAAGTATGCCTACAGAAGTACTCTTCCCACTGCCTCCTTACTGCACTATGGAGTCACTGATAATGATCTACTGCTGTTGTAGTGAAACATTTTTCTAGGACTTAGAATGGCTTACAGTTGATGGGGAAGGATTCGCTGAAAATTTGAAAACCTTCCTGCTTGATGAAGCTTTGTAGTTTCCTTATGCAAGTTCAAAGTTTAGGTTTCAGAAAGTTTTGTGTCCCAGAATTAAATAATAGCAGTGCAGTTCTCACCAAGCCTTATAAAACTCCCTCTAGCACAAAGAGACTGTCTTTCACTCTTCAAGCTGCAGCTGTATAGCATGGAGCAGATACTGCCAGGTAATTCTACAGTTTGGGATCTACTTCTGCAGGAACACAGTATAAATTCATCTGAATAGTGGAACTGGAACTGTTGCTGTGCCTTTGCCAGCTATGCACATTATTGAAAAGTGTAATAGAAAACCAGAAAAAAAATATACAGACTAGCTTTCTGGTTTTCTTCTCCTTCACTGTTACCACTCACAAACCACAGCAATTCAGAAAATAACAATTATTTGGTACAGTATACCTTTAGTTCACAGAGTGGTTGAGGTTGGAAGGGACCTCTGGAGGTCATCTGGCCTAAACCCCCCATTCATGCGGGGCTCCTAGAGCCAGGTGCTCAGGATTGTGTCTAGAGGGGTTTTGAATATGTCTGAGGAGGGAGGCTCCATGACCTCTCTGGGAAACTAGTGCCAGTGCTCAGTCACCCCCACAGTAAAAAGTGTTCCCTGATATTCAGATAGCGCTTCCTGTGCTTCAGTTTTTGCCCATTTCCTCTGGCCCAGTCACTGGGCACCACTGGAAAGAGCCTGTCTCTGTATTCTTTGCATTCCCCTTCAGATATTTGTATACACTGATAACATCATTATGAGCCTTCTCTTCTCCAGGCTGAACAGTCCCAGCTCTTCCAGCCTTTTCTCATAGGAGATAGACCCGAGTCTCTTCATCATCTTCGTGGCCCTTTGCTGGACTGTGTCCAGTATGTCCTTCTATGGGAGAGCCCAGAACTGGACACAGGACTCCCTGGTGCTGAATAAAGGGGAAGAATCATCTCCCTCCACCTACTGACAACACTCCTGTTGCAGACCAGCCTACTATTCACCTTTTCCACAAGAGCACGTTGCTGGTTTATGTTTGTCGTGGTTTAAGCCCAGCCGGCAACTTGGAACCACGCAGCCG
>NW_009919659.1:24901-34494 GCF_000696875.1 Nestor notabilis
TGGGTCAGGTGTCCTGTCTTTGCTTCCTCCTGGCTTCCCCTCCTCTCTGGCAGAGCATGAGACTGAGAAAGTCCTTGGTCAGAGTAAACATTACTTAGCAACAACTAAAAACATCGGTGTTATCAGCGTTGTTCCCAGACTGAAAGTCAAAAACACAGCACTGCACCAGCTACTAAGAAGGAGAAAAAATGACTGCTGTAGCTGAACCCAGGACAATGTTCAACCTGGCATCCACCAGGACCTTCAGTCATTTTCCAGCAGTCTGCTTTCCAGCTGAGTGGTGCCCAGCATGTATTGATGCATGGGGTTGTTCCTCCCCAGGTGCAGGACTTTTCAGTTCTCATTGTTGAGCTTCATGAGATTCCTCACAGCCCATTTCTCTAGCCTGTTGAGGTCCCTGTGGATGGCATCATGACCCTCTGGCATATCAGCCAGTCCTCCGTCATCTGCTAGTGTACTGCATGTAGATTCTGCCCCATCATCCAGATCCTTAATTAAGATGTTAAACAGGGCTGGAACCAGTACTGACCCCATGGGTACACCAGTAGTTGCTGGCCTCCAACCAGAGTTTGCATGGCTGATCACCACACTCTGAACCAGACCGTTGAGCCAGTTTTCAGCCCACCTCACTGTTTATTTAGCCTCTATTTTGTAGTTGTGGTTAAGTATGTGCAAGAAAGCATTTTCCGATTGGTGTTGGTTTGGAGACATAGATGTGCTAGGATACCACTGGATGCAGGTTTTTTTTTTGAGCTAACCTGGCAAGCATTATCCTAAGAACTTAATTGTTTCATTTGTTTTCATTCTTGTAATCTGAATTCTGAAATCTAAGGCTCGCTGAACTTCCTTGGGAGTGCTACAGCTCAGTTGTCTTCCAAAGGGGAGTTATGCCCGTAACTGTCTAATGGTGGATATGATCCCGATATGAGTGGGAGGACCTACTTGATTTATCAAGTAGCAATAGATCCAGGTAACCTTTCCTATACCTTAGGACACATGCTTTTTTGGTTGGGTTGCAGAAAAGGGAAGACACATAGTTTCCTGAACCTGGCTTGATGCCTGAATGAAACCCAAGAGAAGCCTAAACTGTGCTCTTGGCTGGAATCATAGAATTATACAATGGTTTGGGTTGGAAGGGACCTTAAAGCTCATCTAGTTACAATCCCACTGCTGTGTATAGGGACACCTTCCACTAAACCACCAACTTGCTCAAAACCCTGCCCAACCTGGCCTTGAACGATGCAGGAATGGGGCAGCCGCAACTTCTCTGGGCAACCTGTTTCTTTGCTTCACCACACCTATAGTGAATAATTTTATCCTAATATCTAATCTAAATCTACCCTCTTTCAGTTTAAAGCCATTCCCCCTTGTCCTGCTATTATGTTCCCTTGTCAGAAGTCCCTCTCTAGCTTTCTTTTAGATTCGCTTTAGGTACTGGAAGCACTGGTTGCCAGCACTTCATCCACATAAGAAGAGATGAAAACTTGGCCTTTGTCACAGGAGTTTCAGATGCCATGGCTTCAAGGATAGAATCCTGTCATTCAGTAGTCAGCTGGATGGACAGAGTGAGATGGATTTCTGTTCTGTGGCATTTGCCCTTACTTATCTTTAGGTGTATAGAAAGGGATGATGTAGGTGTCTAGAAAACCCCAGAAAAGGAAGAAAACCTCACAAAAGGCCCGTATTTCCTTTGAAAGATGTAATTTGTTATTTTTTTTTGGGAGGAAAGAATGTTGTGTAGAAGAAATCTGAATGAGTAATTCGGAGGAACTTGTTATCATTTCCCAAGTTAGTGGAGCCAATTAAAGTAAAATTCTTTCTCCACAGGAGGCCTAACAGCAAAAATGACCTTCGTCTTGATTTTTTTCCCTCAGCTTGTGAAAAGCACTGGAGCTGTGGTATGATTGGCAGTCTCTGCACAAGGGAGACCAAGGACTAGAATAACAAGGTAGTTTGCAGGTCAAGAGAACAGGGTGAATCAGTAGAGTTGGAGTAAGAAACTTGCACAGTTTGGATACTCTGTTTAGCTCAGTCAGTGCTGTTCATCTTGTACTTTAATGAACAAAAAATTCACTGAGAAAAGGTAGAAAAGAAGTGATACAGGAAGGGCTGGATGGATCGAGGCACTGGAAATATGATAAAGAACCTTTCACCTCAGCTGTTACGTTACAATAAAGCAGATCCTTTCAGAAGTAGTTAAAGCAAGTTTCTGAAATGAACCTGGCAAAGGTCAGAGATTTGTATTATTCTTAGTATCTACTGACTCTTCAGTGATCTCTGAAGAATGTAGCCTTGGTTTCACTTCATGATGGGCAGATGCAGAATCACTGTAGTATTTAACACTTGTAGCAAACTCAGGGAGAAGTGCAGGAAATAAATATAAATAAATACTGAAATTAATTAGATGATAATGAGTCTGACTTACGGCTGAGTTCAGACTTTTTTAAGTTCAATATGCTGTTGTCACTTCATTGCTGAGATCATTTAATGTAAAGGTTCGTATTTTCCAGTGCATTCCATCTGATCTTTCTTAAAAATATTCCTCCATTAACCATATTTATTCCAAAGAAGTCCAAGTAATATGCACAGTTCAGATTAAAGTCTATATTCATTTCCTCAGGGCAGATTTATTATGCAGAAGATACAGTGTTCAAAATAATTTAAAACGTGAATTTTCTGCAGAAGGGAAGGAGAAAGGAATATAATTTCCATCTTTTGTGTTCTGAACACTTTCTCCTCACTCATTGCTACTTTTCAGATCATCTGTTTGCTTTCTTTTTTGGCATCTTTGGCTTAAAATACCAACAGGCCTGTTTGGGACAGTCCTCACAAAATGCGTCTTATTATTTCTGTCTGTTATTTTTGTGTTAGCAATATGCTGGATGGCAAAGACATAAATTAAGACACAGTGATTTATTAATGATCTTAGTTTCAAAATACTCTCTGTAAATATTTTAATATATGTAGAGTAACAACATAAATAGGCATTATATGAATTAGTGTGCTAAGTTAATGAAATAGAGAATGTTTTTAATGTGGCTGTTTACTGCAAGAAGCTAACACTGCACTACCTCAAGTTTTATTTCTAAAACTTCACTATATTAATGATGAATGTATTTGAAGTTAGAACTCCATTTTTAATGAAGCACTTATCCTGCTTTACATATATAGCTTTAAAGTTGGGTTTTTTTTTCATTAATTCATCTATGTCAGTGAAGTGAACTTCAAGACTTCAAAGAAGATATGGTCCTAATGCAATGTAAAAATACCCATGAGCTAAACAAATAACAACAAATAGACAACCAACCACACAAAACCTACCAAAAAACCAGAATGCCAGTGAGAAATAATTGGAAATAATTCTGTACAGTAACAAGACAAACTGTGAAGGTCTTTTTTAATATGTAACATGTAATAACAGCATAACATCAGCACAGTTTAAAAGTCTCTGCTTTAGTTTCACAGTACAAGTAATTGTATATGGAAAGCATTGAAAACATTTGGGTTACACATTTTTTGTTGAGAGAATACAGTTAAAATATTTGACCTGAGTGACACTCACATGCCCCTCAGCATTTGCAGTGCTACTGTAATATCTGTCTGTCTGTTTAGCTTTGCTGTCTCTCTTGCAGAATAAATATTTAACTTCTGAATACATAACTAACTGTATGGAAATTTGTAAGGTCAAATACAGAACAGTTTGGTCTGCCGTGGGTGTGTTTCCTTACGTTCATGGGGGTGTAATTCTTTAAAGGACTTACTGTAATTAAAAGTAATAAAGAATAATAGTTATAGGAAATGACCTAAGGAAAAAAACTACGTAATGAACAATGCCAAGGTTTAGTAAAAAAGCTGATCATAAGGCACTGTCAGAACTTCAGGGAATATGAAGAGGTATGAGTTAGCCAAACATCATTCCATTGATTAGATCAATGATAAACTTTTATTTTTCCCTATTTTAGACTTCCTGGGTGGTGGGTATACAAATGTCTTAATTATTGAGTTTATTTCTTCACACTGGCAGATGACACATGTCATAATAAGAAAGCTGAAATTCATGGTCACTGGGAAGGAAGTCATGGTTCCTAAGTCAGTAAATAAATAAGTACTGTTCACCTTAACCACGAACAGCACATGGATAACAGCCTGGTTTGCACCCTTCTGGCTTACATGTTGGAGCATTCTGGATGTTACTGACTGCCACTGTCCCCTAGGAACCATGGACATCCCTTACCTTTATGCTCAAACCACTTATTATGGGTTTACTAATATTTCTGTTTACTTATATCATCAGTCAGTAACTGGTGTGCTTGTTTGACCACTGAAATCCTGATTACATCCAGCTGTGTTTTCATGGTAAATTTTGAATTTTATAGTAATTTCTCCTGAAGTTTATTGTCTGATCTGTTTTTAGTATGCAAAGACTGCAGTGGTTAGAACAGAACCAAACAGAGGAAGCGTAATTTCTACTGGCCTAGGAAGTTCTTAGAGCTTTTTTTGAGTTCTTAGGAATGATGTCATCTTCTATAAATACTGTGAATAAATTCTAATGGTATTGCATACTGTCACTATGAAAAAATTCAAGTCACCTTGATCGTGCTTTTCTTCTGGCTGGTAATATACTGATAAACACTGAAAAGCTTACAGTGTCCTATAATCATATTTATTTCTGTGCCCTCTTTTTAATGTATAAAGCTGCTTCTTAGAAGAGGACTTATACTCTGGAGGTTAATTTAGCGTCATTTAAATACTAGAATCACGTACGCTATTAAGCTCCTTTGGATTTCACCGTAAATTTTCACTTCATAGTGATACAGCTACATTCTCATTGCTTTCACACTGGTCTAAACCAAGATAGTAACACCAAGAGGCTTGGACTTGGTAACTTTCTCAGTTTTTATGGTACAGACAGGACTACTCTACAACAGGGCTGTTGCTGAAACAGTACAATTTCCATGCATTTCTTAGAAAGTGACGGTATCATTTGAGTTTGTGAGAATTTTATCTCTTGAATTACGCACCTGCATCTGAGTTGTGTACCTGTACTAAACTGGAAATTATTTTTTTCTATCAGATTGCTAAAGCAGTATCTTTAACGAGCTTGGTGAAAATCAGGATGAGTGAAAACAGAGGTGAGAGCAGGATTTGGCCTAGTCCCTTCAAATAAAGTGTACTTGGGAGCGTTTTTAACACATAATCAGTTGTTTATTTTCTGTTTGGAAAGTACTAAATACTGAAGAAATGTCAGTATAAATGCAGTGTTCTCTCCGCAATGTGTATGGGTAACTCTTCAAAAGTAGTATAATTACAGCTTTAAAAAGATTTCAAGAAATCTTCACAGTAGGAAAAGTGATGATTATTCAATCAGAGTAAAATACTAAGACATGCCATGGAAGCGGCATCAGTAAGATGTCTTGGGCAACAGTCAGCCCCTCTAGGCCTTGCCCTGTTTTGACTCCTGCTCATTCTTGTTCGAACCTTTTCATCTGCAGACCAGATTGTGGTCTACTAAGAACACATTGCTTACTCACAAAGCCCATAGGTCCTTTACATCCTTGGTGTACACAGTTGGCAAATGGCATTGTAGTAAGAGCTTTTTCCCAAGGAATTACATTGAAATAAAGAATGAGTATGTCCAACGCATCCAACCCACAGATTTGACTTCAGAGTGCAAATGTCTCCTGAGGTCAGATCTGGGCCACTCTGGAGTGTATTTTGCATCTCTAGGTACCAGTGAGAGTGTGTGTTTGATGTCGTCACTTCCATAGGTACCTCTCTGATTAACAGAGCTCTGGCAAGCTTGGACAGCTGTGCAGAACAGCCAGTCAGATCTCAAAAAGTAGCACAGCAGGGGTCCTGACCTGTGATCTGTGGAGGATTATGGAGGAGTTTCTAGTTTATCCTGCCAGCTGGACCAGTTTGGGAAACAGAAAGGGTTTTCTAATCCTTTCCATTAAAGAAACTGAGGGATAGAAGTCCGTGTAAAGAAAGCAGGACTAATTACTTGCCCGTACGACAGTGGAGTGTGATGTGCAGATAAGCTGAAGGATGATTTTATAGGAGGTTGTGGTTTTTGGCATGTTGAGCAGTATGGGATAGTTATGCTACGGAGCATTCAAGCTGAAGTGCTACATAGACATGACCTGTCCACTGTAAAAAGCCTATGATCCAGGACATAACATTTGGCAGAGGGAATTGGGGTTGTCTGAGTTGTCAGGGTACTCTCTAGTAAGCCTGCATGAAGTAGCATGGAAGCATCTAGTTGTTTTACTTTCAAGCAGCTAACTGCAGACTTCATCCTCTCTTTCAATGAGATGACATTAATTTCTGTGAGCGAATCAGTACATGGCCTGTGTACCATATGGGTACTACTTAGCATCTCCATGCCCAAGTAGTTCACTGTGCCACAGTATATATCACTTGATGGAATCAGTATGACATCTCCTCCTCGAACACTTCTGGTGCAGGAAAACTACTGCATGAAACTTTAATGGGCATAATTTGCCCTTTCAACTTTTATTTTTACATACAAAATTATCATATATCTTCTCAAAGATGACATGAACAGCAAAGAATACCAGTTTTTTGAGTTCTTCATGAGAATTTCTGTTCTTCTCCTAATTAAGTAATTTTGTTTCTATCCAGCCATATAAAGGGCAAGTGTGTGAAAAATGGTGTGAAAAAATACAAACTTAAATGAGTTTATCAAAGTTTTTCTTAATTTTTCTTTAGTAAGCTCTTCACTATATACTGTATCTTTCTTTTATTATGTCTTCTTCTGATGACATGGGTGCAGTGATTGCATTCTCCTTGTAACCACAGAATCAGACATAACTGCTAAGTAAAGACTAAACAAATCTGGCTGATCATTATATTTGGAATCCAGTATCTTTCTACTTGCCATTAACTGCAAGTGTTCATGCAGTAGACATTTATGTATTTATATGAACAGAGAGATGCATATGTAAGCATACAAGTGCTCAAGATAAGATGAACAGGAAGTAGTACAAGAAGTTTGTGTAGGAAAGGGACAGGTTATATTCCTACCTACTCAAGGATTGTTCTTCAAATGATGTGCCTGTACAATGAACCTGAAAAGTGGCAGGCAGTTTGCCTTCAGAACACAGGGAGGAATGAAAAAACAAACACGCATGATGAAGCTCCAGAGCCATGTGATGTGGTTCACAGCTAGAATCCTAAACTTTACATCTTTGAAAGACAGGTAAAATATATATACTGCAGAGTGACCCATTCTATATAAAGACTTGTTAACTGGTGGAAGTTACACATATGAGATTAAAGAAAGCTAAGAAAAGAGAACAGAATGGCTATTGTTCAGGCTTCTTTATTAGTTCCGTTTGTAACTCAGTGTGCCAAACACCATCAGACTTCTATTTTGTTAAAATCATCTCAGGCAACAGGCACGTCTTCCTTATTTATTGTTAGAGAGGAGTAGGTGTGATGCTTTGAAGAAGTTTTTCTCAAAGCACTTCAGACTATTTTTGATTTCCTGATGTTTTTTAAAAAATATTAATAATACTGCCTAATAAATATGAACTGTAATACAAGGGAGTGAACAAGGGAGCCAAACTAGACAGGAAAATGAGATGCTGAAAAAGAATCTTATTTATTTAGTCTCTCAGAGATTCAGATTTGTAACACAAAAGACAGATGAATGTTCCTATACATGCATACGTTTTTTACTGCATAGTTCAATTCTGGACCCTATTGGGATATCTACGACAAGGAAAAATGAAATTTATACTTCAGTGATGCCCTTAAAATTCTTTTTCTGCCTAAAAAAGGATGGTGTGCTTCTGACTTGACTGACTGTGCAGGACATGAATTTTAAATAGATTTTATCTTCTCCTAGTCATCAATTTAGCAAGCAGCATAAGGATGTCTTTTGGAAATAAAGTTCAGAGAGATTCTCCCGGTTTGCATCCATGACAATGTATATTTCATGCCCTTTCATGTTTCATATTGAGATAAAAGTATTACTGACTTCTCTTTCTTTTATGGTCATTTGCTATAAGCCAGGTCCTTGAGCAAATCAAAAGGCCTGTGCGATGCTTGATAATGGGTATGTACCTGTGGTTTGATAATCTGAGCAAGTACCAAATAACTGCATGTATCAAGACACTGCAACTAGTGCTTATTTTAATGTGAAAATCTATATGAAACCGAGCCAAGTATGCTGTATGATATAACTGGCTCAGTACAACCTATTCTTGTAAAAGCATTTTTTCTCATGGTAAGAGCTGAATCCCAGTGGGTGATTATTTCCTCTGTGATTAGAATGTAGTTTGAATCCTGTTATAAATATAGTGCTCCAGATCTTATGGCTGGGTTGAATGAATGATAATCTAGTATTTTCTTAAAGTCTTCACTGTATGAATCAAATAGGTATGTTAGAAACTTACCAGTTCTCATTTTGTAAAATGCAGAAAAGCACAATTCCTCATATGTGCAGGGAAAAACTGCTTAATTGCTCAAAAATAAAGTAACAAAGCCCACATTAAGTGAAATAAATAGTGATTCTTGGTTCATTATCTCATTTTAGAGATATTTTTTCATAGTTTGGAGCTTGAGTATTGCATAAGCTTTGTGGTATTTGGCCCCGTATTTGACTATTATGCTTGAAATCTCCAGTAAGTTTAAAATAAAAATAGGAAATGAAATATCAGCTACCTTCAGGAAAAAAACTCATACCAAACACCAAAACCAACAAAAAACCAAAAAACCTAAAAAATATCTTGCTGTTCAGCTAACTCAATCTGTTAGCATTTTCATTTCCAAACAAACAGAACAGAATAAAAACTGTTACTAAAGGATGTATTTACTCTTTTCTGCTACTGTAAACCTAATGAATTATAATCTAGAATTTACTCAAGGGCAACACTCATCCTCCTTGACTAACATAAAAATTGTATCAAGTACTTTTAAGTGAAACAGTAAACAGTTGAGAATGTAAATCTGCACTATTTCTCAAAGCTACTCTTAAACCATGGACTCATAGAATCACAGAATGGTTTGGGCTGGAAGGGACCTTAAAGATCATCCAGTTCCAGCCCCCCTGCCATGGGCAGGGTCACCTTCTGCTAGTCCAAGTTGCTCAAAGCCTCATCCAACCTGGCCTTGAACACTGCCAGGGATGGCGCAGCAACAACTTCGCTAGGCAATTTGCCCTTAGTGAAGCCATGCTCGCTGTCAACAGTCACCTGCTTATTTACCCCGTGCCTTAGCACAGTTTCCAGGAGAATCTGCTCCATGATCTTGCTGGGAACAGAGGTGAGATGACCAGCCTATAGTTCCCTGGCTCTTCTTTTTTTTCCCTTTTTAAAAAAGGGGGTTATGTTTTCTCTTTTCTCAGCAGTGGGAACTTCAGTGGACTGCCATCACTCCTCAAATTGGATGGGTAGTGTTTTAGCCACTTCATCCACCAGTTTCCTCAGGGCATGTGGATGCATCTTATCCCATGGGCTTACGCACCTTCAGGTTCCTTAGATGGTCTTGAACCTGATCTTCTGCAGCAGGCAGTTCTTCATTCTCTCAGTTCCTACCTTTGCCTTCTGTGACTTGGGCAGTGTTGC